>NC_090900.1:9679894-9950988 GCF_040956055.1 Brachionichthys hirsutus | reverse complement strand
ACAAGCGCTTTTTAATGCCTAGTCCCTGCAGCTAATATAGTCTAAAGCAGGGGTGGGCAAACTTTTTGACTCGCGGGCCACAATAGGTTCTAAAATTTGACAGAGGGGCCGGACCAAGAACAGATGGATGGAGTGTTTGTGTGAGCTAATATAAATGACACATGAAAGCTATTGCATTAAGGATTTGGCCTTTTACAGGTAGCATTACAGGGAAAAGGTCAAATGAATGAGGTTTAATTATAATACAATTTTATTTATTGATATAGTTTGGCGGGCCGGATTAAAAAGACCAACGGGCCGCATATGGCCCCCGGGCCTGGGTTTGCCCATGCCTGGTCTAAAGGAATTTGGCATCAGGGGCTTTTGATTTCATGACATATTAACATTGTTTTTTCTGCTCATTTAAGTTGCTGCAGGTCTCTCAAAGATAAAAAAAAAATCAATCAAAAAAATTGAGCAGTTATTCATAGCTCCAGTGACCAGAACAATATTTCGTTTTAAAATCTCGTGGATTTGAATTATATTCCAGCTCAGTCCAGGCACTGAAGTTAAATAATGAATGTGTGAGGCATGATTATGGTATGGGCTTGAGACCCATCCATAAGGATGTGCTGCTTCGGTTCCACATGACCTTGTGTAGGTCATGCTATGTGGAGCTACTGAACAAAGGACGCCTCTAGGGAAAGTTCCACTCAGAAAAGACCTCAACAAAAAGCGGCCTACAAATCCTCTCTGTGATGTATTTTCCCGCACACACACACACACACACACACACACACACACCAGTAAGAAATGCTTATCAGAAGCCGGCATGTTCTCTATGCTCGCTGTTAAATTCAAAAACAAAGAGTAGCAGCCGCTGGGTAAAGTTCTACCAAAGAGAAACCATTCATGTTGGTGATCCTCTGTAACGCAGCTCTGATGATGTTTTACAATCACTGGCTGCTTTGCCGCTGCGCGGCCGACTGCAAAGGCTTTGAAGGTGTTGGATTAATTAAGACTTTACTTTGTGAAAAATCTGCCGGAATTGATTTTTCTCACCTCCGAAAAGGAACCCTGAAAATGATTCTCTGTGTCTGAAGTGTAGACTTTTTCGGTTTGGTGAAAGGATCTGAGTGGCACAGTGTGGAATTCTTCCCGTTTGTGTCTCTGCACTGGCACCAACCTGATAACACTGTTTAGAACACAGAGATTAGCTGTGATTTCAAACCCGAGAGGATCGAGCTCTGCTGC
The DNA here is from genome assembly GCF_040956055.1 of Brachionichthys hirsutus. NCBI lineage: Eukaryota > Metazoa > Chordata > Actinopteri > Lophiiformes > Brachionichthyidae > Brachionichthys > Brachionichthys hirsutus. The sequence continues at coordinate 9,949,755 of NC_090900.1, read as the reverse complement.
GCTGCTCAAAGGCTTTAGCACCGCCACTAAAATCTGCAAAAGCGGCTCCAAATACAAACAGAAACTAAAGTCGTCCATCTTCAGAAATACTTCTGCGAGATCAACCATCCTTCGTCGTTAAAGGACATTGACTGCTCAACCTTTCCTTTCTCTTCACACGTGCTCGGTCTTTGAGGTCAGAGCACCTTCTTGTGTTCCTACTCTCTGTGAAAAGCTGTAAGACCAGCTGACCTCCTGTCCCTGCGCCGGCTGTGGCGTTTGCGTCCTTTTCCTTTCGCGCAGCCATTTTTGTTTGCGGTGTTCATCCTCCTCTCCACCAATTTCTTCTCATCGGTCTCGAGCGGCTGGTGGACCTTCGTCTCCAAGCTGTGAGAGAAACACGAGATAGAAACAGAAAAAAAAGGCAAGGTTTAAGTTTCCATTGTCATGACAACAGCTTTTTCTACTTGTCCACAAGCTCCCATCGCACCGCAGTGAGGGAGATTTAGCATGCTTGATTAGCCGCACCCCCTCTGCTCTACTGGATATGTGTTTAATTCCCCTCCATTTCTCCCTGCCAGCCGTTCTCTGGGAAAATTGGAGGTCAGCCATTTACCATTCAAATTGATGTGCCAATTGAAATGTAGTTATTTACATGCTTCGGTTACCCTGACATTTTAGGAGCTGCTGAATTCTATCTCATGCAGAGCAGATGCATCAACGGAAGAATAGTTGAAATTCCCCTTGAATGCTTTTCCTCTTTCTGATGAACCAAAGCGTGAGCGTGTTTTGTTATTCACCCAGAGTATAAAACACAAGTAAACCTCGCTGTATGTCGCTGTATATTAGTTTTATTTCACTTCCAGATTAATGCTGCTATAAATTACGTGTTCACTCATTCAGCCATTTCCACCTGAACCTCCCAAAATTCTTCATCCGCAGCAGCAGCAGAAATGACTAAATAAATTGCAAGATTAGGAGTGAGCACACATTTCTATCCCTGCTTATTATCTATCCTGTTTAATTCATGGGAGATTTGAATGTAATTGCACATTCTCCTCTTCTTTGAGTGGCTCCCATCTGATCGGAACGAGAAGATAATCAGAGCCAGAGATTAGGCCGTCAACACTACCTCCCTCCTCCTCCTCCTCATCTTCCTCCAGCAACAAGCATGCAGGGGCTGTCACCTTCTTTCTTCTTTGCCCTCATCTTATTCTGCCTCTTCACATACGAGGGCTGTCTGTAAAGTGACAGATAATCCAGAGGCTCTAATAAGCCTTTTTCAAGGGATTACATTATTACCTTCATATTGGCAAGAGTTTATGTAATGCGGCATTCTGGTCAAACTCCAAATGTCTGCTGAGATGACAAAGGTTATTTTTGAACTGGCCCTAAAATTGCTGCTTTGTAAATGTGTGAATTTGAAGAAGAACCTTTATTTGTCATTGTAAAAATTGTACAACAAAATGACAAGGTTAGAGTGGAGCGTTTGTCCTGAGCCGCTGCGGCCTGAGCGCCATGGACCACTACAGACCACTACGGACCACTACGGACCAACGTGACCTATTTGTAGCATTCCTTCTTGTTTCTTCTATTCCTAATCATTTGGGAGTGAATTTGTATCAACCATTCATTTAGAATGAATAAAAATAAATAAATACATGAATAAATAATTAAACAGGTTAATCCTTAACAAAATATTTATCCACATTATTTTACACACGTCAGGATACTAGCAGTAGAGCAGGTGTAGCTTATGTTGGGTGTCAGACTGCACACAGAGGACCCCCCCCACTGGCTAATCACACTGTCAAGACATTGGGGCCCTTTGTCACTACAGATGCATGTGGGATTGGTTTCTTTCATCGGTCTGACAGGCATGGAAACAAACACAGGCACAGAAAATGATCTAAAGCTTTTTGAAGTTCCCCAAACATGGCGACGTTACACCCACCCGCTCAATAAACCCATCGTGTGAATTTATGTTAGCATTTCACGGTTTCAGGGGCTTTTACACCTGTAATATGGCAAAATAAGCATATATATGCTATAAGGGAAATAATGTGTTACTATTCTCGGAGTATCACCACATCGTGTTCCTGCAGAGTGTGTGAGCTGCTGCTAATCATTGATAAATGAGCTAGATACGTACCCAAAGCGATGCTGCACAGCGAGGGTACAGGACTTACTGTATACTGTGATCTACTGTATAATCATTGTTGGCAGTGATTGCAGTGCTACAGTAGCTTCGGAGTGCCCAGTTCATGCAAGCCAAATGTAATAGCAAATTGTGTGTACTAGTGATTAGAGCATGAAGCAGAATTACTTCATTTACTGGCCAACAGCGACTGACTAAATTCAAGTAATCCCTACTTGGAGAAAGTAACCCTCCACTAACCCTGCTCCACCTCCCCCACCATCCCTTATAATGTAAAAAAAAGTCATGTAAAAAGTCATATAAAGTTTATATTATATTTAGTATTCTGACTTACATGACTTTTCTTTTTCAATTTATTTCAATTTTTCTTTCACTTATTTTTACATTTTTACAAAAATAAATCTGAAAATGACCTGAAGACATGGAGATGTATCGCTCCCTCAGTGGGCGCCAGGAATACTTTGCTTTCACTCTATAGCTGGCAAATTAAACATCAGTGCTTTTATTTCTAAATGCAAGAATCTATCAAAACCGCAGCTACCTCACAGCCTGAGGTCTTTTGGCTCCTGAAGGTATTACTGGGAGTTCTTATTAATGATAATAAGAACTATTGACATTTATTTTGATTTATGCTGCTGAAAGCTTGTCTCTGCCGAGTTTGTGGCAGAAACTGGCTTCGTGGTCCTTTTACCGGGCCACTCTTCTGATCCTTGTCACTCCAAGAGCTTCTGTTGATGAGTTCTGCGACGTATGTCTGAAACCTTCCAGGCTGTAAGCAACTGGATTCGTGGTGGACTGTTTGTAGTGTCAAACTCTCTGTCTCCGTCTCTCAACATTGTGACAATCCTTTTGTTATGGCAATTCATAATCAAGCAGTATTTGAAGGTTCCATGCGGTTATTCACCAAACTGACGCAAATAAATGCGAATACTGGGCAGATTAAGTGAAAAATACTTCTTGACAAAGAATTATGGAGACATTAATCCTCCTAAATCCCAACTGGATTTGTTTACCATTGAAACAGGTAGCACTAAGTCATAGTTTGGGATTGAAATCCCTGCTGTGGAATGAGATGTGGAGGGGATGCCTCTCACTGAAATGCTGCTTTTGACCTCTATCTCCCGTCATCAGTGTCCGTTAGCACGTGAGCTATGCATCAGCAAGGCTCCCTTGGCACTGAGTAATTCTGTCGTTGGAGGCTTTGTCTCTTTGTCACAGAGGGCGCGCCGCTACGCGAGTCTCCTCCTCTGTCATACATCTCTGCCATTCATGATCACGTGGATGATTCCACAGACAGATGTGTGACACAAATACAGTACAAAGAGTAGAAGAGGATGAGGATGTGAATTTCATCTCTGCATTTACAAATTCAATGCTGTCTCCAAGAAAACGTGTTCCTATGCAGCTAATCTGACAGCTACTGTACGTTCTGCTGATTGCTGCCTTGGTTCACTTGCAGACATTTAAATTATTATTTTTTAATTCAAACTAGAAAGTGTTCACAATTTTTTAATGGAGTCACATGGAGGAGATTTTGAAAGAAAAGTTATTTATTTGATAATTTATAATAATAATATCTGAAGGAGCAGTTCTAGGACAAGTTCGTGAAGTCGTCACATTCCCTTGTCCAAAGAAGCTCAAAGTATAGGGAGACAATTTGTTGAAATAACACAGATGATGAATGAGATGTTTGGGTAACACTAAAACTATTCAATAAACACAAATCTCTGAGCTGATGCCACCATAACTGAGGTTTGTTTTCTGTTTTGTAATTGCAATAAATTTGGCTTTAGCAGCTATAATTGAGCTTTGTGTGAATGCAGGATTTTAACTACGGTATTTTAGAATATTAACAGTTCCAGTTATTCGTTTCAAAAATACAACATAAAATCTGAAATCGTTCTGGTGTTTCTGTCGCACCATCTGCTTGTGTGTTGCGTTTCCAGCTCTGTGTTGAGTTCTATAAAACATCACTGACTGCCAGTGTCACGGGGGGGATCATCAAAGTTTGTGTACAGTTTCATTGTCCACACCCCATTTAAGATGTAAAATTGAGATAAACTGCAACAATATCTGCCAGAAACCGCAATGTAATCTGCCAGCTGCTTTACACAACAGCGACCCGCTGTCAGCGGGCCCAAACACTCAGCAGCTCACGTCGCGCAGGTGTGCAAGAAACATGCAGGCAGCTGTTCAACCAAATGACAAAACAGTGCTAGCGTGGCATGCAAAATATATCAAAATGACAAGCAATAAAATCCAATGACTCAAATTACATTCTGAAAGACGTTTTGATCTGGACTCATTTGCTATTTCAAATGAAGTGGTTGCTTTAAGCACGTGAAAGAAATTGCTTCAGATAACCTTCTGGGTCAAAACAACCTTTTCAACCCAAATCTTGTGTCTACAGTATAGATGTAACACAAAGTGACAGAAGACAGTATTTGGCATTTATTTGTACATTTTCATGTATGTGATTTACTCTTTTCCCGAAAGAACAAACAATGAAATCTGCCACGTGTCTGATGTGTGAACATAAATTGTGCTGGAATCCAATTCAGATCGGTTTGTTGGCAAGAAAAACAATTACGTTTTGCAAACTGAATGTCCTGTCTTTGTAGCTCGGCTGAATAAGGTTCAAAAGGTTTCCACAGGAAGGATTGTTTGGTGCAATAGAAGTGAATAATGTCATTATTTGGTGTCATGACCCCCAGATTTGAGATCAATAGAACAGATTGTGTTAATTTTTCTTATATTCATTAGTAGCATTTTCAGTGGATAGATGTTAATGATCTTTGATGGTCTGCGTTAAAAATACAATACTTGTTTGTCACTCAGTCAATTTGAGTTGCCATGCCTTCATCACAGCTGCTATGTCCTGCTGTGCCCTGAGAAGATTCACGCCTAATAGAGCAAGTGAATAACAAACTGTGGTAAACGAGAGACAGGAGGATCAATACAGCTGAGCCTACAGCAAAAAAAACAAAAAAACAGGAAAACAACTTTCAGGGATCGATGTCTGATACGCCAGTTTGAGGAGTCCAAACAGGAGAATGGGGCATGTGAAGCCACACAAACCTTAGCATTCAATGGTTCCTTCCCACATGTCAAAAACAAACTGAATGCAGCCCTTATGTGCAGAACCCAGATGCAATCTCAGTTACATTTAGACAAGTTATTGTTTAAAAATATATATTCCTGGGGCCAAATTGGGGAAAAAGAATTGTGTTGATCGTCGGTCCAGTGGATTAAATCTAACAAAACTTCTGATTATTCAAGAGAAGAGTTGCAAAATTGCCTAAATTAGTGTATGGTGTGATCTCAAGCCGAGGATGAGGAGGACTTACATGACCTTCAATTTCCCTATGGGATGAATAAAGTATTCTCAATTCTCACAGGAGAACCACCTAGGACAGCATGTAGTCTGGGGTGCTTGCTTGTTACTCCCCCCCCCCCCCCCCCAACACTCATGAAGTTGGGGAAGCTTAATAAACTTTCCATTATCCCTGTCGGAGCCACCAGGAACAACGACTGATTATCGTTGTCATCGGAGGAGGGACGATAGTTGAAATAATTACTAGGGAAAGAGATGATCTACTACCATAATTAAACCCCAAACAGGGTGGTCCCAAGGCGCTCTGCTTTATACGCTGACAGTGTTAATCCATATTTCAGATTTGAGACAACAACAACTTCATCGCCACACGGACGCAAGCGAGTTTACCCCCACGCGAAGTGAAGCAAACGCATCTCTCACAAGGTCGAATCTTCAGGCACTTCAAACCTGCTCAAACGTCACAGAGCAGAGACGATGCGTTTGTCTTTCTGATTAAATGTTAAATGTTAGAAGATGCCGAGGCTGAGGAACCCACACAAACACAGGCATGCAATCAAGCATTCCCAGTCAGTTTATAAAGTTGGTACCGACACTTAAGGAAAATGTCATTATGTGTCTGCACTAAAAGCTTGAGATTCATGAAAGGTCATTCTGAAACGAAGAAACTCCTCAAATTGAACTGAGGCTCCAGTTGTTTGCAAAATATAAAATATCTGAACGGCTCTGTTGGCTGGAAATATGGCCGTTTGCTTTGCTGCTCTTGGAAAACATCTCTCAATGTGTTTCTTCTCCGATGGGTGGGAATTTCATTTCATGTCCCAACCCCCAGCTTTTTTTATTTTTTTTATTTATGCAGGTGGATAGCAGAGCCTTGGCAACATCGGTGCTGCCAGAATAAATAACAGGGATGCAAATCCTTTTGGGTGGATCGACTCTAACTTGGCCACCTCTTCGGCCACCTCTTCTTCCTCATAATGCGTGAAGAGAAGGAGAAATAATAGAAGTGAAAGTCAGAGATTTAGTGGCTGTTCAGCTCCAGCTAGGAGGCTTTATGACTCCAGACAATATCTTGTCTCGGCTAGTTTGCTCCAAATCTAACATCTAACTTCAACTTTGAGCTTTGGCAGCACGTTAGACTGTAATACAGGAACAACAGGATTCAGTGTTCTGCCTTCTGCTTTAATTTCAAGGTTCATGATTTATTTGTAAATGAATGCTGCATCACCTAACTTTCCACTTTGTGCTACTTTGAATAACCTCAGATTTTACTCCATAGACATTTCTTAGAAAGCTATAATTATTCTGATACTACATAAGAACTCAAATGATGAACATTGTTCAAGTCGCCCCCAAAGTGGGATTTCTCCTCTAAACTTCTACAGATTTCTCTTGTTAGTATTTGTTTACAGTTTTAAATAGAAATGCGTAATTTAATTTCTTTCTATTCTTTTTAGCCCATCATTTATGCCCAAACCCCTTAACTCTAACATACTTATAAAACATCACTATGAACTGTCCCTTAGTTCTATATGCTGCCTGTCAGGCAAGAGTAATTTCTGTTTTTGTACATGCTAGACTGTATCATAGTATATATATGCATACTTACATTATGTGCTACTTTCAATAAGGGCTCTGAATACTTCTAACATAATGTTTTAGTTAAATAAGCAGATAAACTGTCCCTAATTATTTCAGTCAGCAAGAAGACATTGTCTAAGAGGAACATCTTCACCTCACTATCAGCCAATCAGCAACTGCCAGCCCTTCCCAGCTCCATCAGGCAAATCGCTCCAAGACAGAGTGACTTTGAAGACAAGCGAGGTTGGTTTATTTAATCATTGTGTCCTGATGATAAAATGGGAGCATCATAATGGCTTGATTCATTTTCTTATCACGGTGAGCACAAAGAGTAACTACAAGCGTATCCACCAATCAGATTAAAGCAGTCACCAATCAACAGCAATCACTTTCAGAACAGAACAAATGAGATGATTGGCTCAGTCCTCCACCTCTTTATCGAAGAACTGTAATGCAGAACAAAGGTTAGTCAGGGTGCGAGCACCCCGAATACAGCCGAAATGGTTCAGCGTCAACATGCAGTAATGCATTAACAGCTCCACAACCTCCAGTCATATTCAGAAGCAATAATCAGATAGAAGTTTTTCCAGCACCGTTGAATACTGATGATCGATAGAGGATGGTTTGAAATACATGGCTTGTATACATTTAGGGTTTTGTCCAAATAACTTGTCACTTTATTTATTGTAGGAGTGTTTTGTTTCCGCACATCCCTGTGTGAAAAAGTGAATCCTCATCACAGTCCACAGATTGGGCAGATCAGATCAGATCATTTTTATCCCGAGTAATTATGGATAAGATGTGGGAGGTTGAATAATACATAAGTAATGAGAAACATATTAATTACCCGTACTGCCTCCACTGCCTCCAGCAGAAGAATTGACATGTATTTATGCACAAGGTACGTCATCTGAATTTAATTTAAATCTGCCCATCTCTTTCATGCCTTGTTTCCCTGAAACCATCCATCTGGATGAAAACATTTCATTTCAGCAATGGCTTGTTTCCTAATTGTCCATCTAAAAGATGTAAATGGGATTAAGTTTTCTCAGATGCATGAAACGTTGAAACCAAAACCTGATCATCAACTCAACAATTACTTAATTTAATTTTGTAGTATTACCCTTATGGAACATGGTATATACATTTATATACCGGTATATTTTTTTTATTAGATTTATCTTTTTTTACATGTTTTTTTTTAATTTCAAACTTAATTCCTTTATATCAATATTAATGTGAATCAGTATATAGATTATTTACAAAAGTTGCGAGGCCACAGAAAATGCAGTCACCACTTTAAATGTTTTTTTCTTTCATTTCCAAAATAATGAAAGCAGTCAAAATGTAATTTGAAATATTTTTTGTTTAATTATCTTGATTTTAATAAACTTGTCTTTCACATATCACATTCTTTACTTTCCTATTCAAATGTGATGAAGTGGTGAAATGTACAAAATGAATAATGGCTAACATAGCCACGCTGTGTTCAGTGCATTGATCACTTCCCTTGTGGTGGAGAGTGTAGACAAGCAATTGCCTTCTGGGAAGCAATTACACTTAACACCTAAAACCTCTTTGCTACCAACTCTCACAGTATATATTTTCTAAGATAGCTTGGAGGTCTTTCTCAGCTTACGAGCTATCATAATAAATTAATTTTTAATCCTAAAATTAGAAATTAAGAGATGTAGGGCTGATAAACATATAATTTACAAATATATTTTTTTAATTATGTTGCCACCACCTTGAGTAAATTAGACCATGTTATGAATAATAATGAAATTGAAATAAATATAAATAAAATAAATAAAATAAAATAAAAGCTGGTGAAGTGTAGCATAAAGGTTTCATTTGACTTGGATAAATGTTGGATTTCATTGGCAGCTCTTTCTTTTGGTCCATCCTCTGTAGATTTCAAACCAAACCACACTATTAGGAGCAGGTACAGAGGCAGAACATGGAGATAACAATCTTCATCTTATTGCAGTGTGTGGTTGGGATAGAAGATGTCTTATTGGATGGTGACATGTAGAGTCACATGTAGGCGTCTTTGCCGTTTGCCTGATTGTATTTTGCCAGAGAGATCTCCTGGTAGAATTAGAGCAACAGCAGCACCTCCCTGTGATCTGGAGGCATGCAGCCCCAGAAAAAAGAACATGGCACTAGTATCTGCCACTTTACATTTTCTCCAATACAAGTCACTTTGGCATGAGAAACAAAATGTGAGTTGAACTTTATTATTGTCTGGCATGCAAAGGCAAAGCCAGCAGCAGTCCAGCTCCAGTATCAGAGAAGAGAGATTTTCCACATGGGCGTAAAGACTGCACTCCCAGCAGTAGCGTGCGCAACAAAGCTCGCCTGACTCAGGATTAGCCCCGAAACCGGCTGTGAACGCCAACACTGCAGCGCTGTCATCATTGTCAACGTCACCATCATCATCATCATCATCATCATCATCATCATAATGTCTTTTGTGCTCTGTCAGAAGCATTTAGAAGAAGAATAACTTTGTTACATGTGCTTTCTTAGTACATCACAAATCATATATGTGCATGAAACACTTGCTTCCAAATCAAGTTAGGCGTGATCAGAGGCCTCTTTGTGCGAAGGGAAAAGGCAGGGAAGTGGGCTAGTTGGGTTTAATTAGCTGCCTGTGAGGCTCGCTTCCTCGTTGCTCTTCTTCCTGCGAGGAGGAGATTACTGCAGACGCTAATGTGTGTGGAGTGCAGCGAGCAATAATCATCATGCACCCTGTGTTTAATTAGTTCAGTTATGACACCAGAGAAAAGCACCAGGAAGCAGCTGAGGAAGATGCCGGTGGGTGATTGGAAAAAGGTGTTCCTGCAAGAGTTTGCCGAAAGAGGACAAAGAGTTGAGCCTTACTAAATATCAGGCATTTGAAAGGCGCCTCGCTTTCCTCAGTGAAGCCTAATTTGCTCACTCAATCAGCAGCTGACAGATGGGTTAGCTCCATTTGGAGTAAGGCCTGTGTGAAGAAACTGTTTTCCAAACTAAACATTCTTCACTTTGCAGCCGACCACGCTCAATTAATTGAGAGAACGGACCGAAAATATAACTGCCATATGGCTGGAATTTTATCAGCTTATTAAAAAAGTGATATTTACCAGAAACTGCAGCGGAAACGGCAAATAACTTTCTCCATGACACTGAAGCTAATTTAGTTCCTCCATTGACATGGCCGTGCGCAATGAGCACCATCTGAGCTGTCATTTCCTACTTCTGCCTCCAATTACCCACCATCATCTTTCCTTGCTACATAGGAATAGCAATTTATGGCTTTCTGAACACTCCAGTCTGGATGAAAAGACCTTGATGGGTGAACAGATTGGGACCCTGCCCCCCCCCCCCCCTCCACCCTGCCTTAATGAGCAACTCCAGTTCGGCACTAATTGGTGTCGGGAAACATATCAGGTTCGCAGACGGCCATGACAGGTTGAATGAAACTCAATGGGAGGATCAATAGTTCAGTGTGGGTGGAAGGACTATGGACACTCCTGACAAGATCTGGATGAACATCAGTAATTAGAGAATGTGTCCAGAAAGGAACCGACGTGTTCTGTCGCATTCAGCTGTCTCTCTCTTCAAACTGCCCCTCAGACAACTCCCTGAGTTATAAACAAAGGGCCATGAATACACAGCGCTACACAGCATCTCTTCTCCCATTAGATCATTAACGTCAGTAGAATGGGAGGTGGAGCAGAACTGAAAGTAAAGAGAATGCCTCTTCTCTGCTCATACGCCTTTCTGCTGATGTGACCTCATAGGAGCAGTGAAGAACCATTCAAATTGGGATGAAACTTAAAATTGTGTCGCAAATAAGGTCTGGAATCCCGAATAGCAGGCCTTTTGCTCTCCTCTATGACATCCCACATGAATTACAAATAAGCACACTCATGATGAAATATTCTGCTCCCAGAAAATGACTTATAGTGAGGTTCATGATTGGATTCATGGAATTCAATTTCTTCTAAATTATGAGTAAAATTGTCTGCCCGGGGGTGAAATAGATGCAAAGACAACTTTCTCAGGACAGTTTTAATGCACAGTATATAAGAGAGACGAAAAAATAAAAGAGCAACCAGCAACACCTAAGAATATGAATCTGATCTGAATAAAATAATCAGTGAATTAACGTTACATTATTTGAGTTTGATGACTTCCTTTTCAGTTATGACAGCAAGAAACATAAGAAATGCATTACCTTGAATAAATTACAGCTTTTTCTGGGTTTGAACACTGTTGGAAATATTTGGGACAAATATATATAATTGCCTAACTTTAATGCAGAAGTGCTATAAATGTCATATCTTTAAATACAGTATATGTCACCATCAGTTATCTGATTAGCGAGTTTGAGTGCTATAAATAGCATGTAAACTTGTAGGTTCAACACAGGTTTGTTCTGCCTCCTTGTCCTCTTTCCTTCACCTGTTCCATTCCTCCTCCATGCTCCTATGGTGATTCTGTCCGTGTGATGTGTGAGGCAGATGGAAGCTCAGCGCCCAACAGATCGGGCAGATCTAACACGGTTTTTGATGCTATAAATGTGCCTGAGTTGATGTCGTCATGTGTAATCTCCTGCCAGCTACTGTATCTCCCCGCCCTCCTCCTCATAAGCTGGAATCAGACCTCAGGCTTGTTTCATCTTCATTCCTGCATTGCTTTAACCTTCTGTCTCCATCAATTTGAGACACACACACACACACACACGCACATACTGGCTGTGGTGTGTCAAAGTTGGGACCCTGTGGGCTGTTACGTAGGCCATGGGTGAAATTTTTCTTTTTTCCTTCTCCTTTCAATTAACTGCATTCTTCTCCACCCAAATCTCACCTCAGTGTGTTAATGTTACCTGCTGCAGTAACTACACTGCTAAGAGGAAGTAGTTGAACATTCCCTTCCTTAACGCCTACTCTACATGCCAATGCATATGCCAATGCGAGCATGGAAGTGAGGGTAGGAGAACGTTTCAAGCGTGACAGAACACTGATGGCTGTTGATTTATTTTAGCTGTGCAACTTGGCCCAAAGTAATCATGTGCATAAAACACATACACTAAAATAATCATCTTAAAAGTGGAGCAAGGTATTCAGACTGTGACGACTACAGAGAACAATCAAGACACCCAACAACACCCACCTCCCCTGCCTCGATTCTAATCACGGTGGGTGCCGCTGGCTGTCTGGTAGAACTGATCTCATTTTGAGTCAAAGATTCTTTCTGTAATATATGGAGGCCAGTTTGGACTGTTGGTCAAAAACATTTGCACTGAGGGAAATAGTTTATATTGAAAGTAATAATAAGATGCGGCTCGCTGGGATCCCTCCCAGATTTTCCACATATATTAAAAGTGAAACCAGATATTTCACCGGAGCAAAACAAATGTGCATTTGCTTATGTAAAGTCGTTCTGAACACAATAGTGCCTGCAAAAGTCAAACTGAACCTGTATGTCAAACTTGCTCAAATATGGATCATTATATGCTTTTTATCACATCATGATGCAGTGCAGCATCGTTATGATGGATGCAACGGCTGGTTTTTCATGACATTATTCGAAATCCCTCTTCTATACATGAATGAAGCCCAAACACAGAGCATGTGCAGAAATGTGCTTGTTGCATCGGGATCATACGTGGATCTATTTCCTATAGTCATTTTTGCACTAGATGGAGATATTATAGGATGTTTCAAAGAACATCATTAACCTCTCTTTTTTTGTGTTAGTAACTCAATGGACCAGCTTGAGCAGAATATTTTGCCAATTATACGATTCTAAATTACAGCTTTGTCTTTTAGATCCACAGATAACACACAACAGTATAAAATGAGGTTCGGGGGCACACAGAGCAGTTTTAGTATTCACTAAATCAACAATGTTCCACAACACAGCTCAACTTCCTCCCCGGAGGGCTTCTAACCCGGCCTTGCCACTGATGGCTGAGGTGACCTCAGTCCATGTAGGTCCACATGATTACCATTTCCCTACAGGGGAACCAGCGATCAATGAAAGAGTGACCTTCGCCTCTGTATGCACCTCTTTCAAAGTCACTTAATAAATTGGTTCATCTCACCTCCCCTACTGCCCACGTTATTGAGAGGCCCATCTGAGGGAGTCCATTATCTTTTTATGAAAAGGAGGTTCATTCGATTTGCGGCCGACCCAATAGGTTTTGTATGTACAGCGAGGAGCTCAAGGGCAAGTTAATTATTCTATTATCTTTAATGTGTGGGATGGCAAAAGCCGTCAAGGTTCTGAGGGGGATTTATTTAGCTACGTAACTTCTGTTCCTCAGGAGGAAATGATTCGAGTCACATCTGGGCTACCTCACCTTTTGCTGTGTGAATCCATTTTAAGAATGGACTTTAAAAATGGCATAAAAAGTTTAAAAGTACTTTTTCTCCATAGACAAAGCATTACCTGTTTTAAATTATCGGTATTTATAACAAGTTTGATATTTTTACCCTCGCCGAAGGGGAGGCGAGGGTATTGCAATTGGGTCCGTTTGTTTGTTTGTCTGTCCGCACGCATAAGTCAAAAACTAGTAACCCAATCGACTTGAAATGTTTACACAAGCAAGGTTCTGTCCATGGCTCGGTCCTCCCCAAGAATGGCGTTGATCCGGATCTGGATCCAGATTCTAGAATTTTTTAAAGGATTCTTTAACATTGTGAGATAGGGCACTTTTTGACATTTTTCTTAATTTCTTCAAAACATATGGCGGTATGGATCTGAAAAAAATCACACATAAGTACTCCTTAAAGGTCTATGATCATGACTAATATCAGCCGGATCCGGATCACAATCCGAATCTGAGAGCTAATTTATGTTCTAAAATCGGCATTTTTGACAAAGTCAAAGATGACGTTTAAAGAATCATCGTGCAAGACAATCAGGCTCCATGTCTGTAACTGTGTTATTGTGAGCAGAAGGAGGGATTTAAAATGTAGCGTGACGTGTGTGTGTATGTAAAAACGTGGCTTTTAGGATTCATAGCCATCCAGTCATTACAACTGATCATCAATCACTGCAGGAAGAAAGGCTCTGAACAAAATAGGAATCATGTCCTCAACTTAAAATCTATAAAGGTTGGTGCATTACTTCAAAGAAGTGCATTAGCTTTTAGCATTTTTGCTTTGTTTAAGGCTTCATCTGCACTAAGGCAGTAAATCTGAGTCTTACACAGCTGCCTGTGGTAAGGCTATGAAATGCATTGCCTGCATTGGGAAGAGCTTTAAAGGAACAGATGAGAACCAGGAAAGTAAATTATTAGTCTTCTTCCCAAGATGCAGAATACACACGGCGCTTTCAACCTACTGGTTGAATATTGTTCATTAATGTTTTCATCAAGCAGCACAATATAACAAAATAAATATAGAACTTGAAAGACATTTATGTTCAAGAATCAGATGTCGTCACCTCACAGCCACCAGGTCCCGGGTTTGATTCCTTTCTGTGAGGAGTTTGCACATTCTCCCCGTTTCTGTGTGTTTTTTTCTCCGGAACAAATGGCTGTCTGTCTTTGTGTGACCCTGTGATGTGCAGTGGCGAGAGGCGCATGCCCCGCCTCTCACCCGTAGTCAGATGGGATTGACTTCAGCAACACCTGTAACCTGCAAGGCTGCAGACAAGACAAACGAGGCTGGCTTGTCTACAAGAAAATGGATGGATGGATCAGAGACCTCTAGCATCTGTACTGATATTCACTTGTGATGTTTCACTGCCATATGCCACTTTAGGAACATGGATAATAAGATATGGCAATAAAAGATAAGAACAATAAACTGCACTTTTCAAGAGTAGTAAAAAATCCCTTCATACAATATTTCTCAATTTATAATGCAACAATTCACAATGCTAAAGCAGATTTCATCAACTCAACAGGACTTGTGTGGGCATATTGAATTTAGATTTATTTTGAGAAGCATCACCGTTTCATAACATAAGTAAACAAGCACAGTATTATAAATTTCATATCTTTGCACACTGTGCAGGACATGTTGGGAAATAAGATATGTCAAAAAAATAATAATCCCTTAAGGTATGTGTGTGTGTGTGTGTGAGAGAGACATCTGGCGCAAAGCCTGTCAGTTTCCTCAAACATCATCAGTTGGCGGCATGCTTTTTGTCATCTCGCTGGCAAACTCAGACACTTTCCCTGTGAACAGAAGAGCAGCAGGCTCTGAAAAGGGTGAATAGATGTTGCCTTGAATCTCTTCCTTTTGTCAGAAAATCCTTTAACACCAGGGGGGATGGGGAAGTAAAAGTGACTCCGGAGTGGGGAGTCCACTCTGCATCCTCAGAGGAACTAGATGAGTTTAAAATAAGGAAAGTCTCATCCTGCAGTGTTTTGAGGGGTAACTGATTAAAAAGGAAAATGTTTGATGAAAAAGTGACTTCAGCTTTATTCAGATGGCTGCAGAAAAGTATGCTGCACACTTCATGCAATCGATTAGTCAGTGACCCTGATTACCTTCGTATCCCTCAGTATGAAAATCTATGTTGCCTGTGGCTTTGTGATTTATTGATTTAAAATAATAAATACATTTTTAATCTTATTCTACTCCAGTAGAAAACATGGTTATTGTGCTGGTCCAGAATGAGACCATCCTGTACACAGGAGCATTCAGAACATCTACCTTTAATGTTAATGTATATATATATATTATAAATTGGATTATTTTTATCAGGGACACTTCTGTCATTTAACCTCAGACTTTATAAACAAGGCTGATTTGTGCAGAATTAAAATCCCCACAAATCTTTGAAACTTGCAAAACCATCTCAAACTCAAAGCACTACCAGTCCTGTGGGATGGGGAACGGGACTTCATTCCGGGATTAGAGCTGATCCCTCAGGCGGTCATCCACAATGAACACCTGAGGGCTCAGGCGATAGATACATTGCTAACTGGATTTTGTACTCGACTCCTCCAAGTTCATGCCCTCTAACCTTGGCGGCTGTCAGTCAAACTGGAGGACTGTCCACTCAACATAAAGTTTATGAGAAAAGATAGGGCGTCTGAGAGATTATTCATCCTTTCCGATACCATACTACCTCCTAATCTCCTGCCTCTCTCCTGTCCATTCTCAACAGGACGGGGTGTCATTGAAGACAGCGACAGATGGAAAGAAGATGGAGGACTTTGATGGAGAAGGCGTAAATATGCCACTCAGCGCTCCAAGAGGTTTTCTCAAAGATGAGGAGAGGAGAGTCAACAAGCTGTTTTCCTCTCAGAAATGGTCGATACTTTTCAGCACATCGGGATTCATCACTGCTCCATATTTAATAAGTGCAGTGACTTCAAATAAAATATTTCCTTATCAACGAACACAGACAGCCATTTGGCTCGTGTGTAACATCTGTATTTCTAAAGCAGATTTCATCAGAAGGAAAAATGAGGTTTAAAAAATAGACTATTCTTCTCTTTGATGCTGATATTTCAGTGCATTAGATTTTTCCCTTTGGCCTTCATGCAAAGGATTATGTCACGTGAAGATCTATTTGTTTGTGCATCATCATCGTCAGCATCATCAATCATCACCTGATAGACCAAATATGCACTTCCTACCTGGACTAATTCCATAAAAGAAGACGAAGCCATCCTGCAGTCAAACAGCTGACAGCTGATGTCCATCATAAATATTTAGTGCACTGCGGATTCTTAAATAAAATTCAAATATTGACAATGTAGGTTAATGTTGCCATTGATTAGGGCAGATGGTCTACAACTCCAGAATAAGGCATCATGATTCCTGAAACAGGACAAAAAAAAAAATCTTAAATGCTTTGCTTCCCCTCGATGCAAAGAATGATAGGCAAAATGAAAAAGCCAAACATCGAGCACAGGGTGAATAATTTAGCAGCCTTCCACAGAACTTGGAACTCATTTTGGAGGCGACAAAAGATGCTTATACCTCACCCCAGCTGGATCAAAGGGAAATCATTGATTGCGAGCGTCCTGCTGTAGTCAGTTCTGGTGTTTTATTGCAGCTAGATTTCCTTAGACTGTTTCCAGAGCCAGAGAGTGCTGAGACAAAGTAATTTTACTTGTCCTACAATGGCACTGTTGAGCTCAATCTTAAATTGAATGCCCTAAAATAACCATTTAATTGTGTGGCTATCAGAATAGCTTTCATGTTTTCCAAATGAATCTGGGAGAGTGGGATAACCACCTTAAAATTAAGCAGAATATCTCATGATCAACCCGAATTCCTGCAAGATATTGGGACAAACGTTCATCTTCACATGTTGGGTTCTTATAGTATTTTTATTTTATCATGTTTCTCTGTTAAATTGTGGTAAAAAAAAAAGAAAAGAAGAAAAAACAGACCATACAATTGAGTCATTTCATTAGGGCTGCCTGTAGCAGTTGAGGCATGATGGAATGTACCCAATTCCCAGAAAATTAATTAATCTGGGATTATAGAGGACTTGCATTGCTTGATTACATAAAATGTAGTTGATTCATTGATTAGTTATAAACAAGACAACATGTAACAATAAATAGAGGACAGCTATTGCTGGATAGAAGAGGCTGAAGCGCAAACACTCAACCTTTAAGAGTAAAAATATATATATTTTATTCAATCTGGCCGGCTCAGAAGATCTGTTTATTAAGTGCTACAGCGTGCGTGCCAATATATACATAGTACTGTTCAGCAGGGTTCTCCTGCACCTAATTGCACTGTAATATTTTGTCATTAATACTAAAAATGTGTAGAAGAGGTTGATGGAAAGGCATTTTGTTTTGCAGGTAATTATTCTATTAAGATTTAACCCCATAAATTGCAAAAGGTTTCAGTTCACCAAAATTATTCCTGCACTAAATTTCATTGTAATCTTAAAAAAGAGTCACAGAAAAATGTGAACCATAGTCATTAGGATGCACCAGCTGGGGACCAGTAATTTCTGTAAAACCTTTAAAGCAATTTATTCAATAGTTGACTAAAAGGTTCAGTCTGGAACAAAATGGAGTGTTAAAGCCATGCTGCCAGCCATTCAGCTCACTAGGGACTTTTAAATATTAAATTATATATTCATATTAACATCAAAAATCTCACTTACATA
Organism: Brachionichthys hirsutus; assembly: GCF_040956055.1. Lineage (NCBI taxonomy): Eukaryota > Metazoa > Chordata > Actinopteri > Lophiiformes > Brachionichthyidae > Brachionichthys > Brachionichthys hirsutus. The sequence continues at coordinate 9,931,609 of NC_090900.1, read as the reverse complement.
AATTATATTGATGAGAACTCCAAACAACTTTAGTTTTTTCATAAAAACCTCTAGCAAGTTTAGAAATAAACCCTCAAACTAATTAGAAAAGCAAAGAAGATGAATCAGCAACAATGTTGTTAAACTGCATTTGCAAAGTGATTCCTGCATCAACAGCATCTGAATCACTAATCCTGACTACATTTAGCAAATGCCGAATGGCCGAGCCGTTCAGAGGACGGTTTCTAAATGTAATTAAGGGGAAAAGGCCCATTTCCACAAGCCAAAGCGAAATAAAGAAACATCAGTTTGTGTTGATTGGGAAGAATGCTGATGTCATGTATAAATAAACACTTTGTAATAAGAATACTGCATGGTTTAAACTCTAAAGTAAACTTTACCAAAGTAGTTCAACTTTAGATTCGTGAGAAACAAACACAAAGTTTGTTATTAGTCATCTGGAAATGTCAACATTTTCAGACAAATAATACAAAAACAGGCCAATCATTATTTAGAAGAGCACGATATCTCCCAGCGCCTCCCCGTGGGCTTCGGAAAGACAGCACAGAATATTCCTACTCTCCTTCCTTGCATGTCTCACGCACTCCGGGAACAGCAAAGATTCTGTCAGCTCGTTTTGTTGGGATCGGTTCTCAGTGGGATATGCCGGCCATCACTGGAAATAACACTCACACTTGAATGGAGCACACTGGGGAGATGAGTCCTTGAACAACAGGCTGACTCATCGGAACAGCTCTCCAGCGCTGTCACTCTTTGACCTTGATGATGACCTTGAAATGATGTGAATTCTAACCTAAATATCATTGTGTTGTGTTCGTAAGACAAATTCTGTTTGTGACCCTTGTGTACACCAAAAAATAAATATGTATTGATTTAACTTTCAAATGTCACTTCATGTCATTTTTATATATGGATACATTTACATATGTCATCCAGAATTTTATTCTGGTAAACTAGACGGCACTGTTGCACTTTATTAACACATGTTGGACGTGAGCAGTTCACCATGATGTTCAGCACAAGTATCCACTTGTACATTTAAAACAGCAATTAGAATGTAATGACACTTGAAGACATCTCAACTGGAATTATGAGATGTTTGACATAAATTCATAATTCAATAAAAAACAATTAACACTTAATTGTTTTTCCTTTTTTTATTGAAAAAATTGAAAAGTTTGTAGTTTTTTGTGTGTGTGTGTCAAGAAGTAACTGCAGAATTGAGAACAGGAGAGAGGGAAGGAAGTTAATTAATTTCCCCCTCCCCTCTTAGCTTGCGTTGCTGATTTCAATGCTACAGTTTGCACTTTCACTCCTGCATCGGTTATGTAAATGGTGGCAATTTCAAATGAATGGCAGATCGTCTTCCAGAAATGAGGATGGGCAAGGAGCAAAAATGAAAAATGAGTAAAAGGCTGAGACGTGGGAGCCAGTCAGCCTCGAAATGATTTCATTTAAGTGATGACGAGTAGACTTTGATGAGTTTGCATTTCAATAAGGTACACCACGACCGCTTCAGGGGCCTCGTTAGGAAGTTGAAGCATACTTGGCAAAAAAACTGGGGGCCACTAAAGTGGAGCGTGAGTCACTCTAATACAAAAGTGAACTTCCTCTGTGTGCTGCTGTGAGTTTGAAGCTTTGGAATTCACTGTCATGGTAAAATGTTATCTAATAAACAGACTGAGACTGAATCATGAATATTTGATGAGTCTTTTGCCTCATGTGATTTCTGACTGAGACACATTTCATCCTACTGTCATGATGGACGATCGGGCTTCCTCGTGGTGGATGTGGCAATAACAGCCTGTCCCCCAAAGCACCACTGTCTTTATTAGAATAATGACTTTTTCACCTGCTGTGTTTTCAAAACCTTGCCACATATTTATGTCTATAGAATCTTAGCCACATGGGAAGGTATGTTTATTGTCTGCTGTATGTAAATACATTCTCATTCAAAAGGAAATCTCTAAGGCACAAATAATATAAACCGAACACCTTTATACTACATGATAGTGGTAGATTGAAAACAAATATGCTGCAAATGAATTCAATTTAATCATGTAAATGTTTATGTTTATTTAAATATTTAATGTTTCAGTACTTGTATCATTTCTGTGTGATTGTATACTTAGAGGCCTCATTTGTTCTGGATTTGCTGCAGACATGTTTAAGGTGGGGTTGCTGCTCCAGCGTCTGCACCGCACTGAATTAACACTTAGTTACTGAGGTAAGATGTTTGTTTACTTCAGTATTTTTAATCAGGGTGAAAATAATTCTTCATTTGCAGCTTTAATGGGAACAAACTTCACAACATTCATGAAATATGAACATGTTTCTGCTTCAATGTGGTGCCTGTTTGCTGCAGTTAAAAGGTGTTTGTCGAGATCTAATTTAATCTATATCCAGTTCATCACCGGTAATGAATGGCTCCAAAGAGGAGGTCATCTTTGACTGTCAGGTTTACTCACGTCCATTTCATGTCGAGCCTGCAGAGGACAAAGGATTGTTTCACCTTCTCTCTTATCCATTATGAGTTTGTTTGATGTTGAACATTTTGCGGCTACAAATAATTCAGTGCTCTGTGGCGCTGAGTCAAGATAGGATTTCTACCTATGAGCAAGGAATATGATATTCAGAAAAATATAATAACCTCCAGTGTCCTGACAGTCCTCAAATGTAACTAGCAATTTCCCGCCTTCTTTCTTTCTTGTTATTTTGAATTCCATTCCACCTTTTTATTTGGCAATAATAACAATTTCTCCTCCCTCCTCTCCCTTTCTTTTTCTCTATTTCATCCTGTTCGCTTGGCAAAATGCAGAGGCCAGTTATTGCTGTACACGCTTGCACTACACGCTGCATAGAACCTTCAAGACATTTCTGTATGATTAAAAACTAAAAACCAACATAAAAAGCAGTTGTACTGTATATATTAGTATATTCTTTATCAGCTTCGCTTGAGTTTGTTTTGTGGATGTTCTTTAATCCTGAAAACATCCACAATGTGTTTGTCTGGGGCCTTTGAGGAAGGCTACGCTACGCAGTAGCAGCAAAAACACATCTGAAAGTCCACTGGAGTATTTGAGACAATATCTGTCCTCATATCTTTCTCTCATCTCCACATAAAGCTGGATAGCTGGAACATTAAAGGGCCAAAGCTCGTAAAGATAAGAACCCTCTAATGAGCTTGGAAAGACTCGAGCCAGTGGTTCTTGACAGTGTCTATAAAAACACAAGACCCTACTTTACTTTTTACTACAGAAATAAGCATCAATGCATTTCACAAGTGTTCTTTATTATGTTAATAGTCCGAAATGCCATGAGTCTCTCCAAATGTCAGTGCACTTGATTTTAACTTGCAGTGGGATGAGCCACAGGACAGATCCATACTTCCCTGCTTCAGTTCAGATGAACGTTTCAAATCCCAATGAACAAGATGTAAACTTTCAAACAGAGCTAACATTCTTTTTTTTTTCCTGCTATGATTATGGAAATAAAGTCATTCAAGCATTATAACTCCACTCAAATATCCTTCGCTCCCACTGGAGCAGAAAATTCCTCTTGACGACAGGCAGATTACATTTTTTCCTTCTGTTTTACTGATGCTGATTAAACACAGACATCCCTCTACACTGTTTCAGTAGAATCTATTTTGCTTTTCTGGTGAAATTGACAGAGCTCAGTGTTGGGGAAAAAGGAAGGTCAGATTCATAGCTCCTCTAATCAGCTAAACTGTTTTCAGCTGTGCTAACATGATTGCACAGGGTTTTCTAATCATCCATTAACCTTCTGATGCAACGAGCAAACACATTGTACCATCAGAACACTGGAGTGATGGTTGCTGCAAATGGGCCTCGATACACCTCTGTAGATGTTGCACCAAAGACCAGACACTTGCGGCTGCTGGAAGTCATTTACCACATTAGCAATTTATAGAGTGTATTTCTGATTAGTTTAAATCTAGCATTTTAATCACAGAGAGCTGAGTTTGCTGGAAAGGGTTAAATCTCAGCTCTCTGCTTTCATCTTGGAAAATGCTGTTGCGGCTGCTGTTGATCTGCTCGGGAGGAATTATGTTGAACCCCCCCCCCCCCCCCCAACAGCGCAATTCATGTCAGTGTCCACAGACTGTATGCCCTCATGTAAAGATAATGAATGTTTTGTCACTAGTATTCATCGATAAATTCTTAACCCAACATCATTTTATTTTTAATGCCATTCTAGCTGCAATATATATATATATATGTATATTATACATTTCTTCCAGTCAACAAATGTGAAAAACAAACAACTTCTCCATTAATGTGAGATTATGAAAATATACATTTACATAATGTTAGTGCATATTTAACTTTTATATATTCATATATTGCATTGTATGAGTACTTTTTCTTTTTTCCTTGTAAACTCTGACTTTGATTAGGGCTCTGTGCTCTAACGTCGTGAATTTGATCATCAGCTTGATTTCCTTAAATGCTTCCTGAGGTTACACGCTGCGACAGAGATAACAGGTTATCAAGAGACACTGGTTTGATTCAAATGAATTAGTCATGCTGAAGTCAATGCCAAATAGCAATCCTCACTAATTAGCATCTCTGTTTTTGCTCTCACTCCTGTGACATCAGAAAGGCATCCTGTTGTAAGACACGCTGGGGTGGTGCATTAAGCGTTAAGCTGCTGACACTGTCTTGAGTCAAATAGATCGGCTTCCTGGGAATCAATATCAAACGCGAGTCCATTTCGGTGAAAGTCGGAGTCTTGCTTGGGGAGTCGGCATCATCTCCTAGTCTCTTGTCAGGAGCGCCAGCAGCCTCATCCTGTCTGAGTAATATGACGCAGACACAGAGGACGAGTTAACGCAAACTGAAAAGATACTGCAGGGAGGAAGAGGAGCGGTTGTGATGCGAGGAGGGGAGGGAAGTTAGGTAATGGTACTCAGCGATGAACTGAACAGAGACACAGACAGAGTGATATATAACGGCAGACAAGCCCTCGCCCATCACTAAATCATGTGTGTCATTGCCACAGAGAGAGAGAGAGAGAGAGAAGAGGAGGAGGAGAAGCTCTGCCTACTGCTTCTTAATGTTTTTCCAACTCTGTATCCTGTATTCATTAGTTCCCACGTTCAGGACATTTTCACGCTTTTATTTGTGTGGATTTGGTGATTTCCAGAGGGATTTAGGACAGACATGCAACAGCAGAGGTTCAAAGTCAAGACAAATCATTTCTACTACAAAGGCTGCAATGGTTCCTGGCAGAGGAAATATCACAAGCACTTGTGAATAAACCTTTTATCAGCCAGTTTGAAAGATGAAGGCAGTAATCACTTTACAGATTGATTTACGAGTTACCAGAATTATGTTTATGACGTGTGATAGTTTTAGTATGCATATAGAGGACCTAAAGTTGTATAGTGGCAAATACTACAATGCCCATGAGCCACAGGTGAACAATATCCTCAACGTTTGTTGTTGAAGCAGTTGGCTTTCACTCGGTTTTAGATTTGAATGATTGGGAATCAGTACATTCTTTTCTGGATTTCTCTACCGGGAGTGTTTCCTATAGATCCGAGCCACAGAAGACCTTCAACCATCAGCTCAAACTAAAATAATCGCGTTATTTTTCCCTTAAACAATGAATTGAGATATATTATTTTATTTTATTTTATATATTATATAAAATGTTGCACTATTGAAGAAACAGTCTCACCTTTCAAGCCCACACATTACAACTAACGGATAAATGATCACATTAGCAACACAAAGGCAGAATTGATGACGTGTTATTTACTTTCCTAAGACACATGGGAATATAGAGCAAGCAAAGATTGCCTCCATTTCTCAAAATAACAGTCACTCTTCAGCAATTGGTTCTCTTTTTATGCAGTTTCCTGAACTTACCAAAGAAACCAAGTAACTTTATAAATATAAATAACGTGGGCCAGACGGCCCGTTTCCCCGCATGCATGTGAAATCTCTTGAACCGGGTCATATACTGGCGTTGAACAGTTACTGCCATGGAATCCTCCTCTCACGCTACTTCATGAACAAGGTTTCTAAAATCTATTCTTCATACAATTGGACTGCATATTCTTTCCATTAGTAACTTTCATCTTTCCACTGGAATGTTCCCATCTTATTTGAAGCATCTGATTATCCATCCCAACATACGGCCAGAACTCTGCACCGCGTTCTATATTCACTGTCCGTGCTATTTTGTCCAGAGTGCTGTTGTATATTCCCAAAGACACTGTCAGTGTATGAGACCCTACAAATGCTTTTCCTCTCCTCCTTGTTAAATCATCAGCATCTGCTAAGGTAAGAGGACTGAAACCCCCAACCAGACACACACGCACTGCCCCCTTCCTAACATTGCATTCACACAATCCTGCCATCTGCCACGGAGTTGGACAAAACCCCACTAACACACACACACACACAAATGAGAAGCCCCCCCCCCCCCCCATGAACAAAAACAGCTTGCAGGGTTATAATGGTTTTGCACAGAGCCCCACCCCATAGCACAGAGGCAGAGAACTCCTCCCCTGCGCTGTGTGACTGGCCTGAAGAAGAACAGACACAGAGGACTGAAAAGAGGAGGACAAAGGAGAGCTACACACTCTAATTACTCCTCCATGGCTCCTGGGCCCCTCCAGCATTTTCAATTTGTGAGTAAAGGAGTCGGACAAGGAGGAGAAGGGACAGGACAGAAACAAGATTAAACCTGAAACATCTCGCTGTGTGTCTTTTTGATTTTTGCATCTCTGCATTTGTACATAAAGTCGTCCCCCCCCCCCCCCAATGCACATGCATACACTACAATTGTTCATCCCACCTCAGTTATCCACAGTGAATAATGATGTCTCCTGTAGGCGAGCGTGGCAGAGGAGCACGCCTAAGGCCATGCATTCTGATGGTCTAAGCATTCCCTTGCCACACTGCTGGGGCAAAATCAACAGTGCAGATGCCTGAGTCTTCCTCCTCATCCGCATTCTCTGGATGCTGTGTTTGTTTGCTCTGTTTTACTCATTATTTACAGTTTGTATCACCCGAAAGTCCCTCTTGATTATTACCTTCCTGTGAATATGCATCGAGGCAGGGCGAGAGAAGAACAGATGATGATGCAGCCATTCAGAAACAGACCTACGTAAATGAGCCACATCATGTCTAACCTCTGGCGATGCTCGCTCATGCCTGCCTCTGCCATGCTGCCATTATTGTCATTGTCTCCCGGACAGAGCTGGAGGAGGGCTGAAGCCACTTGAGGAGAGCCTCCTGCCCGGAGAGGCAGACACTGAGGAGACCTGGACTCGCTCCAGAGTCTCTAGCTATTTAAAAATAAAAGGTTGTTCAATTCATAGAGGCAGGCCACATCACATTCCATTTTGCTGGATTCATTTGATTTGTTATTATTATAATTTTCTGCTCCTATCATCCTACCCAATTATCAAAATGTGTGCTTTTTGTAGATTCGGGGAAAATTTTGATGCTGCAGTTTACTTGGCTAGAAAAAGGAAAACAAGACATATTTGGGCACATTCTTGCAAGAAAAAAGTCTTTGTTATGTTCTATAAGCTAATAACATCCTTATGACCAGCACATGTGCGGTATTATGGTCTTGCTGTAATACAAGCCATTAAAGACACATTATCTGGTTCACTGTGCCTTTCCGCTGCCTGTGCTGATGTAGGATGAAGTGGACCATTCTAAACCTCATTAAAATGGATAATTTCACATAAGAGAAAGTTGATAGTGGATGTCAAACCCATTCAAAGGTCACCCAAGTAAGCCACGACATTTAATCTGCCAGCAACCATGTGCAACTGCGCGACTGCAGGCAAGCATGGCTGCGGGAATGTTCTAACTTTTGGACTGTTTGCTTTGTGTTTTGTTGTGTAAACTGAAAGCCTTTCCATGAGGAAAGCGTGTCAGAGCCATAAGTTGTGCACTGTTTGACAAACAGACCCAGCAGGTACAGCTGTGCCTGTGTGGCTGAGGTAGCTGAACACAGGAGTTAACATGGGATGAAACAAAGGGACCAGGAGGAGAAAGGGCACCAGATGCCTCCTTCCCTCTGCTCCCCTCCGAGGCTGGAATGGCTACGGCTAACCTTTAGTCGTAGAGATAGAAGTGGGGGGACGGAAGAATACATGTTGCACGTTCTCTAGACGCTGGCATACAGGAGGGGGGGGGGGGGGGGCGTGATGATGTTGCCACATCAGTTTAGCTCGGTACAATAAACTGAGTATGGCACTCTTTATGTGACGATGTTGATGATGTGCATATTTTGTGTTACTAACTGGTTAAATGTACCTGTCAGACAGATTTGCTGTTGAAAATCCTCTAAGTATCAAAACTGGGTTGAACCAGTTCTATTAAAGTTATATTACAATGTCATTTCATTTCAACAACAGTTATCCGAGAGAACTCCGAGGTTGTTTCAGGTTCTGACAGCATGTTAAAGGGACGTGTCCAGCCAGCCACGCTGATAGCGTCACGTATCTGTACCATAAACCAGGCGTTTTGTACTCGACAGACTTTGGGAGATATGAAAGCAAAAACTCCAACACATATGTAACGTAGAATAACACCTACAATCGGTGCAAGTTCCGCGTCCTGCGTGTTACACACACACCACAAAGACATATCTACCAAAGACAAAACTGTCACCAGACAATCATGACAGTCTTAGCGATCGCGCCGCAACTATTCTTCGTAAAGTAGCTGTAGAACAAATACATTTCACACGAAGATGAAAGTGCTCACTTGGTCATCCTCCTGCTGGCGGTGATGCTGGCCACAATGACGCTTTCTGGTCTCGGGCTCGCCACAGCCTTGAAAGTCCCCTTCCAAAATTTCTCAAAGAGCTGCTTCTCCCCCAACCGCTGGAGGCTGGTGGTGCTGCCGTCCGATAGCAGGGATGGAGCGGGGCCACAGGGGCTGAGCTGGAACGAACGAGGGGGCTGCATCTGTGCCACTTGGTCTCCAAAACAAACGGGTAGAGTCTGCAAACTCATGGAGAAGCACGCCGGCCGTCTCCCGGGAGCTGTCCAGGTGCTGAATCAAAGCGCTTCAAAGCCCAGCAGCTGCTGCTCCGTCCTCTGCCCTCACAGCGGCAGGTTAATGTGTCAGCGTCTGTCTGCTCTGAGCTCTTGAGCAGGCGAGGGGGGGGGGGGGAGACGGACAAAAGCTGACCCTCTCCAACTAGAGGCAAGGTATTGTTCTCCCAGATGACGAAGGAGGGGCTGGGGGGGGGTTGTGTTCGCCTCTCTTTCTTCTCGCCTCTTCTTTCACATCTGCTGCTCTTTGGGACCGGGTTGGGGGGTTGCCGAGCGCCCCTTTATGCCTCGTGCGCTCTGCTTGGCAAGCTTCACATAGAAACATGCACCGCTCACAAGAGACGGGGTGATTTATCCTTCGAAGTAAGACAGACCAACTACTTTTCTTGTTGCAGGCGTGCCATGCTGTTGCGGAGAGATGCTTGTTCTCACCTCAGGCTCCAGGCTGAGCAGGTGTCAAAGCAAGTGTCTGAAGGCAGGCGCTGTAAAGTGTGTGAGGAAGCGAGTGAGGCGCTCAGCTGAGAGAGGCTTGTTTTGTGTCTCTCGCCCTGTGACGTCGACGTTCGGGGTGGATGCTGTGGAGAGGGACTCCTCCACGCTAAAATCTGTTTGATTGGGTCTATTCTGAGTCTGCCTGTTCCAGCATCTGTTTCTCTCCAAATTTTGTGTCTTTGTTTCCTCATATTTATTTTTGACAAGCTGTTAGATGAGCAACATAGAATTAGGGTACATCAATTTGGCAGATTAATGAATATTTTAAATAGCTGTATATTATTATTATTATTATTATTATTATTAGATTTTTATTAGGATTCCAGAAACCTAACTACATGGACTTAGCTTGAGCACTGTGCACTTTTGAGATAGTGATGACACCCCACTGTTTTTGCACATATGCAATATAGTTGGCATCCACCCGTCCTGTGACTCCAGTGCGATGCATAAATGTATATTTTCTTTCAGTCAGCCAAACGTTGTCTGAGCTTAATCCAGACAGCAATTATGCTTCCCTACAAAACAATTGGTTGTCTTGGAAACAGCACTGATTGATCAGACAAAATTAGACATTTGTGTTTTCTTTTGGCTCTTTGAAATTCTTATTTTTTTGTTACCTGACATTTAAAGGCCAAACAACAAATCGATGATAATTAAAAAAAAGAAAAATACAGATCGCCCCAAAAAATCCAGATGAACTAGATTTAAATAGGTTTTTATAACTTATGTTATGCTTTGTAAATTAAGGTTACTACTGTTACTACTACTACTACTAATAATAATAATTATAATTATAATACAGATAAGGTTTTATTGAATTGATGAACACTGTTTGGTCTTTGCAAAGTAATGCAGCTACTGGGCATACAGCATATCTAATGAATCAGACAAGGGTTGTTTAGGATGGCAATAAAAGATGAGTGCATTTTTTTTATTTATCCCGAGAATATATTTTATTATTCATGATTATTATCTATATCCCATATTCTTTTTCTCTACCTCTTTCTTTCTTTCTTTCTTTCAGTATGAATATGTATAACAAAAGGACTGGCTCAGTGAAGACTATTCGTAGCATGTGGTTGACACCCCCCGGAGGTTTCTGATGGATACCTCCTCTTCTCTCTTCCACTCGGCTTCTACACAACAAATAACACAGAACAAAAGATCAAACAATCTCAACACCAACCCTCTCTCTTATCCTCACTTCTCTCTTCTTCACGCGATCCCTAATGTTGCACATCATCAGCTGCATATCACTGTGGTAACATCGTCGACATCTTTGGAGGGATTATTGATTACGCGGGGATTTCACCCATGTTCAGGATATAATTTAAGATCAACATATCATCGGAGCATGACAAGATGTAATGAAGGGGGATTTTTCTTTTTTTTTTTGCAAATGTTACTACATTAATGTGTGAAATCTGATTCAAGCATTATATAAATACATTTGATCTGGCTGACTGGATATTTCTATATTGAATGAAGTCTGATAATCAGTGTGTTATCACAGGATGAGCGGGGGGGTTATCATACCACAATATTTCCAGCTGACAATATTGTTGTGAACTTTTCTCTAATGAGTAAATGTCGCCGTGGAATTAATAACTCTTCCCTCTAATAGGTGTGCATAAAGACATAGCATACTAGCTCGTCTGGATTAATAATGCATATATTAGCTGATAACACGAAAGCTTGATGTATAACAATAGCAGTCAACTAATGATGAGTGGCTGCTTCATCAGTGTGCTTTGCATAAAGATGGAGCAAATGCACCCTTGAATCAAACCAGAGGGGAGAGACAAGCCTGCAAAAGACAGAATATATTTCATTTATGGTGGGGAATATCAAACAGCCCTTCTACCGTGAGATGAAGTCGAGGTTATATTGGAGGGCAGTGCTGGGGGCATTGGGGTGGGCTTCCTCCTGCTGAGTGATTTTATGAAATGCTTTTGCTTGCAGTCGCTTTATATGGCAAGTTGAGCCGAAGGACACAGTGTTGGTGCAGAAAGTCATTATAATATGGACAAGCAATCATTTTGAGTTTTAGCCTTGGCATCTTCAGAGAAAATTACAACTAGTAAAAGTAATTGGTCAAGAAGTCTTACATGACACACACAAAATAAATATACAAATTATAAAAAATATAGTCCATCTTTATTTTTTATTTTTTTTGCTAGTCTAGGACATTTTCATATGTGCACCAAATTTTAAAGTTTTCCTGGCGGTTGGATTAATCTGTTACATTTGATTCAAAATGTAATTAATTTTTGAGGATGTTCAGGCCCTGAAAAAGATCATTCATTGCAGAATAATAGGGTTGCTGCACTGCTTATTGGTGAGGCCTCAACAACATTCAAACAAACAAACAAACAAATAAATCCTTGAAAACAGGCCCTCACTCACTTAGTGCTCGGGCCTGAATCAAAGCAAAATAAAATATTTTTCAGACTGCATGTAGACGTTGCTCAATCGACGGTTATGTCTGTGGAAGCACACCACAATCGTTATAAAGTTCCTCATCAGGCCAAAAGATGCACCAGATTTTCCTGTGGTATCTGTTGTGGAAGGCATTGATCTTGTTTATATGATACACCAGCATCCAGAGAGAAACAAGAGAACAGATGTGACGTTGCTGTTCCAACGTCTGACCTTTGTTCTCAGGCTTTACAGCTTAGACTTCCAGATGGGCTGAAGACTTGGAAACACACGGCATACTCTTGCACGCCTTGCTCTGTCGTCCTTTTGTGCTGCTTTGTCCTTGCTGACAATGCAACCAAGGTAGGTGAAATCCTCAGCAGAATCAAGTGGATCACCATTCACTGTGATGCGTGCATCTGGCGTGGAATTTATGCAACATCATTTGAGTTTTGGAGGCTCGGATGTTTAAGTCTGTCTGCTTTTCACCCTCTCAGACCGAGAACGGCTCCATCAAGCCCAGATGGTTCATTGAATGCCTCGTGGTTTGTCTGCTGCTGCCCTCCAAATGGCATCATCAAAGGCAAGCAGGAGGAGCTGCTAAATCCATGGTTTACTTTGGATTCTATCAGGACCCATTCTAAAATTCAGTTGTGGATCCTAATGGTGCAAGAATGTGTAGCACTACTGTGTACCACTAGCAGAACAGATGACGGCATCCAACCCAAGCATGATACATCTTAAATACATACATACATTTATTTGTCGGATGTTAAATAAAAGTAGAATTAATGAAGAGGAACAAAATAAGACACGGCCACATCATTAGCGTCGCTTTAGGTGGTAACATGTTAGTACATATGATCACTCATCCAGACAAAACATTTATCACACTATCACAACGAATTGAATAATCCTTACAATAAAATAGGTGCAGACTCAAATTTAATGGGATGTGGCTTTTCTGACTGTTTATTTTATTATATCGTACAGAATGTAAATGGAGTGATCTGGATCAATGCTATCACACAGGTGGATGCATGTAAAAAAAAAAAAAAGGTGTCTTAGCCTGGATAAAATCAGCAAAGCAGCCAATCTGGCTGTGTAATTACCCATCATGCTGTATCTTATAGCTGCTCTTCTTCCCTGTAGGTGCAAAGAGACATAAAAGAAAAGTAATCCCCACATCAAACTGAACCCCGCCTCACAGGGCTGGTTGTCACCATAGAAACTTGAATTGCCTAGTTTAATCTGTATTTAGATTAGCGAGAATCTTCTTCTTCCTCTTTCTGCTTGTCCCGTGAGGGGTTGCCACAGAAAATTAACCTTTGCATTGTCCTCCCCAACACCAGCCACTCTCGTGTCCTCCCTCACTACGTCCATGCGTCTTCTTTAATTAATTATTATCTTTAATTAATTATTGTCATTTATAAACTTGGAATTATATAATTACATCGTAAAGGAGTACTCAGTACTCTAGGCTCACACACAAATAGAGGCTATTTCATAGACTGATGCATTTTGAAGTATGTGGGATGGGTATTTCATCTTCAGATAAACCTGTATAATCTAAAAACAGTGCACAGAGAGAAAATAAACAACTGCTGTTGAGGTACATCAATTTAGGGAAACCATGTGACTTTGGACCATCACATATTTTGTAACTATGAATTACAAACTGTTAAACAGTCAAGATACACAGTAGTGATTATGCATAGAGCTCATCTAATCTTAATCTCAAAATGTAATAAAAGTGCATATCCCAAAAGAAATATACCTATAGGCCAAAAACAAACAGGAAAAGCATCCCACAGACATATTTTCAGATGTCATAACAAACAGAACAGACTCCTGCCATCACATAACAGATATGTAGACTCAAAAATATTTTCTTTTGTCACTCAGCAGTGTGAGCAAGCCAGGCAGGTGAGGAGGCGGTCAGGTCAGGTCAGGTCAGGTCGCGTACAGTAGAGCCCCAGCTGCATAGGGCAAGGGCACGAGGATACCCCCATCCTCCCATCTTGCCAAATTAAATTATGGGCCTGCATCACAGTACATAAAACCGCAGGGTTTGGGAAGGCATCTTCAACAGATCTGCTTTTTCCGGCCCAGAGGACACAGAATAACGCTCATCTGTGGTGAGTGTTGCTGCAGCCTGTGGAGTGTTACACACATCCCCTAAAGTCACCTCATGGGCAGTCATCCATAAGGACATGCAGTCATGTTTAAAGTTCACTCACAATAAAAAATACTGTGTCTGTGTGTGGTTTAAAAACAACAACAAAATATTTCATTTGAAATTTGAACAACTGCTTTAAAATAGGTCAAAGATGATTCTGATTCTGATCTGTTTATTTTCACCTGAGTGACTGGTCTCTCTCACATGGAGGACTTGTAATTTCAAGGGGGCTATTTGCTCTAGTTGATGTTTACAAAAACTTTGAAACATTGTCAAGACTGTCTTTTGGATTATGGTGTTGAATTGTCTTTAGTGGAGTCGCTGCTGCTAGCACAGCCTGCAAAGCAGCTTTCATTTGTGTGTGTTCACATTTTCACATTTCTACACTCCACACTGCATTGGATTAAAAAAAAACATAACATAACAGCCAGTTATGACCTCTATATACATGTTACAGTTGTGCAGTGTATCAACAGTGAGTGGGACAGGAAGTTCAAGGCGTGTGGGAGGGAGGCGGGTTTCTGCTGCACAGAACATCTTCCTCTGACAACATCTGACAGCACAAGGTACCGGTAGATGCAGCTCCCTGACGAGCACACCTGTCTTAGTCTTCAGGACAGAAAACAGCAGAGGTCCAAAGCAAAACAGGACCCGGCAGACAAATATAACCTGACGGCCTCAGATGCAATCTGCAGTTCTTCGCTCCCCGATGTATCCTGCTGACTTTCACACCTTCGACTCCTTGACCAAAAAACTATCTTCACTCCAAGTACATCAACAGGATCTTGGATTTAACTTTGCTTACTTGTCTATAAAATACAATGTTATGCAAGTGCTCCACATTTAAAGTGCTCAGGGTAGTTGAGAGTCCATCATGCCACTTCTCCATTCTGAAAAAGAAAAAAAAGGAAAGGGGAGAATGATGATGACTTGACTGGACCCACTCTAATTGATGGGTCCCTTGCCCTGAGGCGGAAGTGCATGTGGGCTTCTGTGTCTCCGCTCATTCATGTGCATAGTAATTCTGTGCAGGCTAAATCATGGTAATGGACATCTTGTGCCTGAGGACATCAATGGGAAAGGACACTCATAGAACATAGCCCCTTAAGAAAAGTCATTTGAAAGCAACTGGCTTTTATGTGGCTTCTCGGTGAAATGCATCATGGGCCATGGCAGTCTTTGTTCCTCTACTCTAAAATAGC
The DNA here is from genome assembly GCF_040956055.1 of Brachionichthys hirsutus. Taxonomy (NCBI): domain Eukaryota; kingdom Metazoa; phylum Chordata; class Actinopteri; order Lophiiformes; family Brachionichthyidae; genus Brachionichthys; species Brachionichthys hirsutus. Next base: position 9,916,260 of record NC_090900.1, on the reverse strand, counting down.
CTTGAAACACCAGGCATCACTAATATTTAGACCACTTAACAAAAGGACAGGCAGTGTGTCCACGACTAAGCCTTAAAAATCTGACTTCAGAGTCCGCTGGTGTCCATCAGACCAAAGTTTGTTTCTTTTTGGACATGCTAATGGTGACAAAATATTTTCTCTTGCTTCAAGCACCACTTAAAAAGCAAGATTTATAACTTTGTACATCAATACACATCTTACTTGACTAAAGTAACAAAAGGGGCTGCAAGCATGGGAAGCTATCATTTGGCAATCTCAACAGCAGCTTGAACTCTGTGATTGAAACTCTTCACAAACAAGAAGTCATCTGCAGTGCAACCAGTATAGAATTAGAACTTCTGATATGAAATTCAAACACTGATCCATTTGAGTCATTTAGCTGCTTTTGAAAGAAACTGAAACTTTAAAGGACTGAAGACAAGCATCCCCCAAAACCTGACCGAATAACAGATATGCATTGGCCATGAATAAAACCGGAGGCAATGTTTATTTGTCTGTGTGTGTGTGTGTGTGCGTGTGTGCGTGTGTGTCCGCGTGGTCTTGTCCAGTAACACAGTGCCCTTACGTTCATTGTTAATCTAATAGTGGTGTGTTTTATATATATATTCAGTAATATACTGTATATATAAGCTGCTTATTTAATAATTTACCTATCATCACACAGATTCACCAAATTAATCATGTCATGAGCCTCAATAGTCTCAGCAGGGTCATCAGTCACCACCACCTGTGTCTGGAGTCTAGGGAGATTCATCTTACTGCTGCTTGGGCCCGATGCCCTTCAGTCAAAGTGACTCAGAAGAGCAAAAAGTCTTTCTGACTGACTAATTATCACACATCATTTCATCTTTACTGCATGCACTTGTCTCTCCTCACAGATTCATCACAGCTGGAAAGTGTGGCTCGTGTATTTGATCCCACTCCACAATGACTGACAGTTATAATGCAGAAACAGATCTCATTAAATTAGATTGGTCCTGTATTTACATTTACCCAATTACATTTGTGAATCTGTGCGCTGATTAATGCATCTGGTCAATGAATTTGGTTAGCGCCCTCGTCCTTAAGACCTAACTGGATATTACTGGACTGGAGTCTGCCAATTTGACTAAACCATTACCATGCATTTATTTGATTACTGACCATTACCCAGACAAATGAGAGGTTTAAACGGAACTTTTTCTACTTCCAGATGGATGTAGATGATGGGCGCAGACAGGAAAAGAAAGAGTGGCCTTTCCTAATACATTATATTTGAAACTTCCTGCTCCTGCCTGAAAATGGAACTTGAGCTTGCACCCAACAAAATAAATAGCAAATAAACGAATTGTTTTAGTGCTTCATGCTTTATCAACAGGCAATTGGTACTAAGAAACACAGTCTTTTCTTTTTACTCTATTAGCTGATAATGTGTAACCTTTTTTGTCTGACTGGTGACAACTTTCCTTTAACTTATTGATCTCAAAATTAAATTATGGGAAATTATGGCAGGAACATAATTTCTAAGATCAACAAATGAATTTTAAAGCATATTCTGGGAAAGATCTGTTAATGCAACTTTGCATAGGTAGCATGGGTAGTGGCTCCCTTGAGCCGGTCCCAGGCTTGGAATGGCATCCGTTGTAACATTTTACCAGAATTAAGCATGTAATCGACTAGAAGGTTGATTTTCTGTGGCGACTTGTTGAATATTACCAGGTCTTTTGTATCGCCCTTCCTTGAACTTCTGAAATGATGCTAAAAGTGTTAAATGTTTTGACAGCTGTGTACTGTAAGTGTAAAGATGAGAACATTTACTGTGATTTACATGAATCCAACTGTTGTCTAGCGATTGACACCAGCTGATCCCTGACGTGGTGTTAGTTGCCATGACATTAATGATATGCTGTAGCCCGCCAGAAAAAGAAAAAAGACCTCTGCCATTGTTGCACGCTGTTCATTATAATTAGCTTTAGATTGCCTCTCTATTCTCTGAAGTCACAAAGAAAAAATTACCATAAGTGTTTTTGATGTGTTTTGGAAGATTTTATTTTTTTATTTTTGCTGATGGATAGCTTTTTTACAACAACGATTTTAATATCACAAAACTATTTGATGTCACACTAACACAATTACCTCCTTGTATGTATATATGGCTTGTAAAAACATATACCAGTATTTATGGAAATGCATAAGCTGCTTTTAAAAAAAAAGACTGACCTGTCTGCTCTGCTCATTTCAATTTCCATGGATAATTGCACACCTGGAGGTCTAAATGCAGCTACAGAACACCACAGGGCACCTATTCTTCTTGTCAATGATGACAGTGTACATATAAAAATTCTTGTTCTAGGCATTCAGCAGACGTTATGGTGGATAGGCTGAAGCAAATGCAAAAGCACATTATGAAAAGGCTATGAGGCTTGCTGCTGCAGAACAATATAGATTACCTGTAATGTCTCTGAAGACGAAAAGGGTCATTATGATTTAAAATGTCAGATCGTCATCGTAAACTGGTTCTCACCCGACTTATCTGGTTAAATAAAAAATAATGTTGCTCCTGTTTATACAAACTTGTGGAAACTTTAATAAAAAAAATGGTGCTGATTTCTCAGTGCAAAAAAACAAACAAAAAACACACCACAGCAGAGGAGCGAGTTCTCTTTCTGCATGCTCTACTTAGAGTTAATGACACACTACATGTAGATGTTAATGTCCCACCGCCACCTGCTGTAGCAGACCTTTATTCTAGTATGGCAATGAAAAACCAAATTGTAGTTTCGCTGTGTATGTTCCAAGCCGCCCCCCCCCCCCTTGCTCGCATTTCAAGCGGAGGGCAACCCACAATTTGAGAATCACTGATTTTAGACAAACAGAGGTTTCAGGGGAAAGGAAATTTTAATTTACTCTTAATTCTCAATTCCTTGACCTCAAGGATCATATCATTTGATTTACCTTATCCATGACAGGCCAACTAATTTATTGCTCAAGGGAATGAATGCCATTTTGAGACCGATCAGAAATCCAACTACATGCTTGTGAGGTTTTCTGTGCAGGCTAGCACCTGTTAAAACACAAAGACATTTATTGGTGATGCACTCTGTGGCATTTTGGCAGCGCATTAGATCAGGCTGTCATGTGTAGTATGGAGTTTGAGTAATGAAACAAACAGAGCACACTCAAATGGTGCATACCAACTTCATAAATCTTACTATGGCGACGCCATGCCCTTCATGTCTCGCTGAGAGAATTTCAAATACATGAGAAATGTCATTGTCATTAAAAAAAAGCCAGCCAGTGAATGAGTGGACCATGGCATCACCATAATTGAATGTATTTATTTTATTAATTAAATAAAAAATCTAGATTTATTTATTCCTCCAGATAATGTTTAAAATCTAACCATCTGTTATCCTCCCCAGAGTCCACTATTCCTGAAAAGTCATTGAAATCTGTTCACTCGCTTACAAACAAACAAACAAAATCAAAACAACCTCAGTCATATAATCCTCCCCGATGAGTCTTGCTGGAAAAGGTACGGCGAGGAAAATAAGTATTTGAACACCCTGCGATTTTGCAAGTTCTTCCACTTTGGAGGGGTCTGAAGTTTTCATTGTAGGTGCATTTCCACTGTGAGAGACAGAATCTAAAAAATAAAAAAAAGAATGGAAATCACATTGTATGTACAGACAGACAGACAGATAGACAGACAGATATGCAGAGAGGTATTCCAGGACTCAGATTGGAGTTTGAAACTAAATTACTTCCAGGCTTGTTATAATTTATTTCCCAGAATATTCTAATCTGCTCCGACACTGAAGATCTATTTATCTTCTTGCCACCAGTCAGGATTGTTTTCAGCAGAGTCGAGGACGGCAACAGTCAGGCTGCGCTGCAGGGAATGGTAATGTGGCATTTACTAGTCAAATATTTCCACTGCTATGCTTTATGAAAATGATCTGTAAAGGCACACTTTAGAGTCTAAACAATATTTCCTTTAAGTCCTTGGTGGAGTAAGAGGAATAGACTTGCCTGCATGAATCAAACGCTATAGTAAAACTAATCCTGCTATAGTATCTGCTCTAATTCACTGTAAGGTTGATTTTGCAGAGAGTCGCCCTGGTAACAAAGTCAGTGCTTTTTTATATCTCTTTTCTTTCTTTGTACTTTTACTTTATCTCCAAGTGGCATGTGGTTCCTGTGTCTGAAAATCCTTATCAATGGCTGTCCAGAGCCCCACCTACCAAACCATCCAAAAATAAACAATAAAAGCAGTCACATGAGGTCATGATGAAGTTGCCCCATCCAGGAACATTTGAAGTCTGTGACTCATGATAATGTTCAGGGAAGTCTGGGGCACACAGCAGGGAGAGGCATCATGAAGCACTCTCAGCATCCATGCAGTGCCCTTGTGAACCGATTGCACTTTTCAGACAGTGTGTATCAGAGCACAGAGCTCCACAGTCGGACTGAAAACTACACCAGCTGTGATCTATCTATCTATCTATCTCTGTCTGCCAAAAGCAAATATTGCAGGAAAAAATGGACAAACTGCTATAAATAACTGTAATTGTGGGTTTATGTATTCCACATATTTGCTACTTTAAGTATTTGTTATTTGTGTTCCGAAAGAGTGAGAGTGGCAGGCAGACAGTTACAAGACAGATACTCCCCCCCTCCACACACACACACACACAGAGGAACAAAGTGACTCCATGCACATTATCTGACAGGTGATGTTCCTTTTAGCTTCATCGTTGGAGAGAAAGCAAAACCCTCTTATCCGAGAACACCTAAAAGGATGTGCATTAGAAGTTCATAAGGTTTTTATGAAAAACAACTCTATAACATTAAATCTGCATCTTATTAAGAGTGAAATCTGAAGAACATTCGGTTCTTTTAATGCAATGCAACGACATGAAAATACATGATGATACACCTTTGAGAGGATTTAGCACAGTGCATTTAAATTTGCTTTACGATCAGTGGAGCATTCTTTATTTAGCATCAAACTCAAGATAGATCATCCTGTATCTTGAGCTTCTCAAAATATGTTATTGTCAGTCCTTTGTTTGTTATAATTATATTTTTCTTATTTATATATGATTATATAACCAGCATGTTTACAGCAATGTGGGAAAGTCTATTCATACTTACTTACTATTCATGTGTCCGTCAACGTCGTCATCTCTGGCACAAATCTTTTGACTCTTTCTCCTTTCTCCAAGAGAGAGAGAGAGAGAGAGAGAGAGGATAAAGTATTATAGATATAGGTAGAAGGAAAAAAGAAGTTGTATTGACTTTAAAGGTATTATCTGAACTTAGGGTTCTAAAACCTAACAGAGATCTTCTAGCTGTTGAAATAGGCTTGTGATGAGGAGACATCGATGCCCATGGTGACCAAAGAATCAATCTTTGGTTTCACTGTGATGCAGGATGGAGTGCCTCACTACGTGCTCAAGGATCTTCTACACAGCCCACACGACAGAGACAGGTATACTCAAACAAATGTAGTCATGTAAGTAAGTAATAAGTAGTTTATTGTTGTTTAAGTTATTGTAATCAGGCAGCAACACATAGAGGAGCCTTTCAACCTTATGAAAGTTGAAAGTTGTCATATCATACAGGAGGGCTTTAAAAAAAACAGACCACAACTAGAAAAGCTCTCAGAGACCCCAGACCTCCGCCAAGCAGCTCATTCTCCTCATAATTGGATTTGCACCGTCCACATGGTGATCTGGATCATCACCAAAAGGTTCTAAATTGTTTTTGGTATCTTTATACACCAACCAGGAAAAGTAAAAGTGAATCAGAGTTGATGTGTATTTGTGAATGTTTTCAATGTTAAAATGTAATATTTTTTCCTGACCTCATTCTGCATCAGATCCAGGTGAAATTCAGTGGTGAGATAGAGGTCCCCACCCTACATGAACATTTCATCAAGATCCATCTAACTTTTTGAGTTATGTTGCTGACAGACACACAGACAAACAAACCAACGCCAGTGCTTAGCCTCCGCCTCGGTGGAGGTAATAATGTACCTGCTGGAATGAGTCGGTCTTCAGGTAGCAGGTTACATAAAGATTTAAAGAAGAAGCTCTAACTTGCAATGTTAAAGAATGTGAAAATGAAATCTGCAGACGATACTATTTTATCTGGCTCTAACACGGATTTAATGGGTTATGCCAAATGTTCCCACTTGAGTGGGCTGTCAAAACATATAGTGTTAAAATTAAGTAGAGAATTGGTTTGTACCTGCATGGACTGGTGCATGGCGTTGCATGGTTAGTGGTCCATAAGGGGATGGCAGGAATCTGAATCGACAGAGCTCCAGGCAGCGATTAATAATTTAAGCTTGGACTGCAAAAGATATGAGCAAAAATGATTTATTTTTTAACCCAATTAGCTTTTGGAGCTAAGTGACTCTTGGTTCGGAGAAATGTGTGCAAAGCTAAGCACCCAGAGTAAAGCTTATCCTAACTGATTAATGAAACTCTTAAAGCCATTGAGATAATGTCTCCTCAGAGCTCGAGGTTTTGTTGCAAAATCCAGTAGTTGATGAAGAAATGTTTCAGGCCAGTGCAAGAGCACTTAAGAGTATCCCTTATAAGACCCTTAGTCTGTACAAGGGAATACTTTGTTGGGCTGTTCTTGTGGACTATTGACACCTTCTGATCCCCAGTTAGTGATTAAACATGAAGCTCTGGCAAGACTGTTGAGAAAAACCTTATGATCCTCCTTCCACCAGCCATTAAGAACAGTGAAGGGTGGATTCCATTCCTTTGTAAGAAAAATACTCAAATCATTGTCCAGGCACAGTTTCCATTGGAAACCAAATTGAAATCATGTGCTTGTATTAAACTGTCTCTTAAATTCAAATCACATCTCCAAATCCTGATTGAAAGGGCTGCAAAAATAATCAGCATGCTGCATGCGACTCTTCCTCAGGAGGTGTTTGTTGTGAAGGTGGAGAAGCAGGGCCTTAAAGTCACCTGTGACCCAAAACATGTCACTCAAAGGAGTATGAGCTGATGCCCTCAGGCAGAAGGTGCACAGTAAGCAAACGAAGTTGAATAAGTTGTCTCGGTTCCACTCGTGTGCTTGAACTCTGAAAATCTGTTTGACTCCCGAGGCATTCTAAACAAAAAACGAGTTGTTCAACTACTGAGGCGTCCGGAATTCCCTGCTTCAATTGGTGTCAAAACTGAAATTTGCGAGATATCTATGGTTGTAATTACCTATACTTTTGCTAGTAAAACAGATGTATTGATGCAGTAACTTTAGTAAGAACACAACACAGAAGTTTAGTTATTTATTTAGCTGTTCATGAACTGAAGATGTATTTTCTAACAGAAACAATCAGTCCCTCACTTGTGTAGCTAATTAAGTATTCTGCTGCTACTTCTCAAGATAGTTGAGGTTAGCTACACAAGTTATCAACAGATTATTGTTCCTTTCATTTACACTGTATCCCTTGCACTGTAATTCAGTGCATTCAAAAAGCTTCACTCATCCTCTGCTTATGACTTTAAATATCTGAAAAGACATTACACTGACATCTCTATGTGCAAGCGATTGATGTCCACAATCACTTCTTTGGCATGTGTTCTCCGCAGATGAATTTCATTCTGAGTATTGGTGGTGAATTTGAATGAATGTTGGAAGGATGACAGTCCTTGGGTGAGAGGAGTCAGGGGAACCGCTCGTCTCTTCCCAAATGATGACATTTAATTTTGTCTTGTGCTTTTTCTTTTGGTATGGCAGCTGCAGAAGCGACAATCAATATCTCCCACTTTCTCCACTCTCCCTCCTTGCGTACCTGTCTGTTCATTTTCTTTTCAATCTCTCCGACTCTGTTAAACTCACTTTTCTCATTCGTTTGCGTCTTTCCTGCCTTAACTCCTACTCCTCTATCTCCTTCCTCCTTGCCATCCCCTCAGTCTGTCATGCTTGACTCTCAACACCACATATCTCTGGATAACTAATGATAATGGACTTTGCTCCCTGATGTGGGAATTCTGCAATCAGCCACTCTGCATGGCGTATGAGTTGATAGCCTTAATTTTCTCAGACTTGAATGCCCCTCAACTTCATCAACAGTGAGAAGAAAGTTCACACAAACAACTAAAGCTGATCAATCTTGTCAGCAATAGTGTGCTAAAACAGACAGGTAGGAATGTGTGTGCTACACCATGAAATCCAGTTTATGATCATTATGGTATGTTTTAAAGGCTCCATTTCTCTCCCGTCTTTGCTGATCTCACTAATAAACAGATGTCAGGGAGAGGAGTTGGTTGTGTCACAAAGACACAATTAAATCCTGATGTATTTCAGTGTTATTTTCTCCTCCAAGCATCACTCATTTAGGTCTATTGCAGATACTGTCACAACTGGTTGCATCCTTTAGGGACATCGCACATATTTATCAGGCAGTGACATTTTAGAAGACGTATTCATCTTGGCCACATGCATAGAAAACTTCATCCAAGGAACCACATTGTCTGACAAATTAATAATAACAGTTGACAAAGTGATGTTGAACTGCACTGTGTGTGTCTTTGAATAAATGTGCTAAATGCATTGCCTTCCTCATGAAACATGAACAGATTTCATTGACATTTGGGAAAATCAGGTTGACCGAGAGAAGACACACATTTTCCCAGACCTTCCATTGTTATTAATTAGAAATGTTTTGGGTACCCTAATGCTGTATTCTACCTTCCAGATGTACAGCATATACATATTACAATTTCAACCTCCACTGCTCTGCTCAAAGTTGCTTCAACACGTGATGGAAGCATTATGCATTTATTGTGGTGTTGTGTAATATTGTTTTAATGTGTTTATGCCATAAATAAATAATGTTGAATTTTATTTGAATTGACATAATGCAATAAAAAATGGCTTTACTTGCCTTTACAGCAATAATATGTTAGCGTTTTGTCATTTATCGTCATCATATCGCAGGCATCTGCCCTGATATCAAAGAGACATCGGTTGGTAGCTTTTATTTATCTGGCTCTAGAATGAGGATCTTAAAGGGCTGTAAGATGAGTGCTGGCTCTGCAGAGCTGCTGTTTGCCTGTCCAGGGAAAAGAAGCTCAAGTACTGGGCAAAGCAACAATCCGGCTCTCCAAGCTGTTCCTCTCCAGCCACCACAAAACAGAGCTCGCATCAAAGACAGCTACCCTGCTTATTCCTCTGGACCAGCCTTGCCAGCATCCTGTCTGTCTGATCAGCAGGTCGGTGTCATCCAATGTGAATTTGTCTCCCAGTGGACAGGAAGTAAGCGATACCTCTGTGCTCCTCACACAGACTTAATTCTGTCTTGTTCTGTCATGCATGCTCAATCCTCTTGTCCCTGTTTGTTGTAAATCTGTCTGTTTATCACTTTCTGCGATTCAAACACACACACACACACACACACAGGCATGCACACACACATGTACAGTACATCACTAGCAGAAGATAAGTGTGCAGGAAAGAAGCAGGAACAGGATTGTGTGATGCCATAGAGGAGTAATGGCAGCTAATCAGAGGCATCTGTCCCTCCATGCTGCCAGCATCGCCTCAACACAACACAGGGTAAACTGGTGCATTGCTGAAAATATTATCACACTTCCAGACAAAATAACCTTCACAGAAACAGTTTTGGTTTTTTCCATTGACCTATGTTCACACTATTTGTAATCAAGTAGGTTTTGCAAACCAGAAAAACAAAAAGCTTCATGCTGGATAATTTTTCAACACTGGAAACACATTGAGCTACTATAATTTTATGTTTTGAAGTGTTGTCACCATGGTGTTTGTGTTTTAGGTGTGATGGGTGCAATCGTCCCCCGCATTTCTCTCCAACTGATCAAAAATGTGCTGAATGATGAACGTTGAGAAGTGAAAACAAGAAAACATTGAAAAGATAAGAAAGAATTTCCTTGCCTTCCTGATTCAGATGATCCAAAGTGAGAGTTTATTTTCGTCAAACTCGAGGAATTGTCCATTTACTGCATTTCTTATATGTATCAAAGTTACATGTTGTGCAGGGGAACTCTATTTTACCACCAAACTTCATCCAGATCGGATCCAGAATGGAGTCAGTAAAAATTATTTAATTTTTACATTGAAAACTCAATTTATGGATTCATAAAACAGCTAAAAATAAACATCAACTCTGATTCACGTTTATTCAGAGTTGATGTATAAAGACAACGAGAACAATTTAGAACCTTTTGGTGATGATCCAGATCACCATGTGGATGGTGTAAATCCAATTAGGAGGGGAATGAGCTGCTTGGCGGAGGTCTGAGTGCTTTTCTAGTTAACGTATGATTTAAATAATTGTGTTACAAATAATACACAAAATTATTCCACGGGTTGGAATTTGCATTTCTTATCTGTAATTAATCAATCAATCAATTTGTGCTGCTGTTGTGTGAGCTATGATGATGTTATAAGGGCCACCATTATCCTGGGTGTGGTGCAATTGCCAGGTTCAGAATGTCTAACTTTAATGGCTATTGATGTGTGGAGTCTTTTGCAATGATCTCTTCTCTACATCACCACCAAATGTCAGCTAAAACTCGGGCCAAATGATATCAGTCCCCATTTTGCAATTTCTAAATATTTTGCTCCATTCAGACAAATATGCCAAAATGCCTAAAGCGGACGCATGGCTTGAAGCTCAGATCGACAGCTCAAATGCAGGATTCAGAGGAGCTGTGTGTTTACAACGGGGCTTGAAGTGCGCTGTGGGGCTGCTGCCAGGCTGTGAATTCACCTGGAAACAGATGCAGGTGAAGGCAGAGTGCCAACGGTGACACAGGTGAATTAAGAGCTGAAAGAGGAGGGACACCAAGAGTTAAGGGCGGTAGATGCAGCTTCGACTGTAAACACATTTAGTTTAATGGCCTACTAATTCATTAAGTCTTGCTGCAGTGACATGCCGCAGAGCACGGGTGGTGGTGAGCTGGGCCCCGCAGTTTTATGCTTTTTATCTGGTAGGAAACCAATTATGGATGTCAGATTTAATATCATTGGATTGAGTTGAGGTTAGGCACATTATAGCTGCTCCCTGTGCGTCTTGACTCGCCACATTTAGCACTGCATCTAAACCATTCCCCGGTACAATAATGGAGAATTCCAGATGTTAGATATTAAAATGATCCGTCTGCTGTGGAATACAATCCACGTACAATATACAACGATAGCTATTTCTAGACCGTATTTGGTAGTTATTACATTGAAAGACAGTTTTTTGTTGTTCTTACAAACAGATGAGTTGTGCATTTTGTCTTCTGATGTTTTGTTAATGATATTTGTCAGTCTATAAGTTTTGTAATGAGTGCAGTATGACAGAAAGTAAACCTTACTCCAAGTGATTTGAACAGTTATTACAGCCAAAACTTATTTGAAATTGCCTCTATTCTTCCCTAATGTTGCCTTGCACAGATACTCTGGATTTTCTTTTCTTTTTTCTCTTTTGGTAACTGTTACAGTATTGATGTCCTTCAGGCATTTATGGTCTTTAGAACTCCTTTAGAACTAATTTCCAGGCTCCGGCATTAAACTAAAAGAACATGCATTTAAAAATGCTCCGTGTTTTCCTCTGTTTATTCAGTTCAAATGTTAAAACATGCTCAACACACTTGCTGGAGAGCTGAGAGGCGGGACTTTATCCTGCAGTTGTTTATTCTGCAGGTTAAACACTGTGCGACAAAAGATGTACTAAAACGACTCTTACAAACTCGTCTGTTCATACAGAGTAACGAGACAGCAATAATCACATAATAAACTTCCCATTGTAACACCAATATGAAACTTCATCTTAACCTGCAGCCCAGAATGGCTGATGGCGCCAATACTTTAATTTCAAACCCATCAGTTATTCAGTGAATTGCTTCAGTGGCTTTTAGAAGTCTCATCATGTTTGATGCTCATTCACTGCACTGTTTGAATAGCGGGAGCTGGCGGTGTGTTCAATGATGTTTCATCTTGACATCTATGGAAAAAAATGCATAGCCAAAGAACTCAGCCTGCAGCATCCGATGTCTGAAGATATATTAGAAAAAATATCAAATAAAACATGTCGAGAGGAGTTCCTCTAAGAGTGCATGTGCTTCAAAGAGGAAATGTCAGGGGGGAGTGTGGCGATATTTATACCACAAGAGCATGCATAAACACTAAACTATGGCAGCCAAAGATTTGCTCTGTTCTCACTCTCTCTTGCACACACACACACACACACACATACACATATAAAAACATATAAACCATATTCACATCTCTTTCCTTATCCTAACCCTTTAGTCGATGTGACAAATAGCGCAATATTTTTTTTTATGTAAATCTAACTGTATTTTAACAATTATTTTTATTGTTCAATGGCTTCTGCCATTTAAAACTCCAATCCTGCACAATTGCAGGATTGGAATTGATAAAGTGCAGGTATAGATCGGTAAAAGTAGTACATTTAATGGCCAGCTCTATTAAAGTGATTGTTTGGAAAGGACAAGGAATGTTTTCCAGAACTGGACACCAATGAATCCCTGGCTGATAGCTTCATACAGAAAGGAACATCCAAGTGATGATTTTGATTGTGTTTGGCACTGAATGGGTTTGGAACAATAACTTTCTTTTTTATTAACTTGAAAGCTTCAAGTTTATTATTTAGTGTGTTTTGGTATTTTCTTTGTCAGAAAAGCTGCACAAATGTACAAATTACTGATTTAAGGTTAGATTAAATTGTTGTGCATTGATGTATCACGTAAATTAAGTCTAATGGTTCACTCCAAACCATCACGTTGGTAAAACTGGTCACCAATATGGAGAAGCGTCTATCATGATCAGGTAATTCATGTGTGTGTGTGTGTGTGTTGACCAAATAGGCCCCTAGTGCCTCCCAGTGGTTTCTGCCACAGATGATAATCACTGCAACAATTAGACTGAGTAAAGCGCTCCTCAGGGCGTGCTGCTGCTCACATGACCAGCTCTGCTCAGAGGATGGAATAAATCAATGTGCCTGATCCTCGGACAAGAATAAGTGGACTTGTACATGAGGTGAGTCTAATGACAAACGCCACACATTTTTGACATTTGAAGCCTCAAGTCTTGTTTTCTTAAAAGCTCCTGCAAAATATTTTCCCACTAACTAACATCTCAAACCCTTTTAACTTGAGAAGTTCATCATTACTCAGCAGCCCACTTCATAATTTTTCCCTCCAGAATCTGTGAGTGGTTTTTTTGTGAAATCACACAAATAGTTTGACTTTTCTTTTTTTTCCCTGCAAAGTAATTCAAAGATATCGGGCTTAGAGCTGAAGGCGTGGACGTTAGTTTCACATTAATTAATGCTAGTCAGGGAAAACCCAATAATGAATTACTCGTAGACTCACACAAGCAGATCATATTGCTTTCATTTTTAGTGCCATTACGGGCTTGTGTATGTATGTATGTATATTTGCTGTAATGATTTCTACCTTTTTAGTCCCCATCCTTTCGTGCGTTCATTTGTGACTCAGCTGCAGCCCACGTGCCTCTGCCCGAGCTGACGTTTGTCTTACTGATGACAACACTTTTGTTTGGGATTTAATTCCGCTTTCGCCGACATTTCCATTATGACAGGAATTTACGACGTGAAGGGTCAATGTAAAGAGCTCAAGCATTGATTTTCCTCGGTTCCATTGTTGATTTACAACAGCAATAAGGTCTTATTTCTACCCGACCTCAGCTCTATACCCAGCCTTGACCCTGAATTCAATGTTTGGTCTGTATGCGTTGGCATGAAAATACATGCACACACTGCAGAAAGACTGACAGGCTGCAAATTCAGCAAACTAAAAGAGAAAACAGCTTTAAGAAAATCAGCCTGCTGCATCAGTTTTTCCTGCTCATTGCAGTATTTTGTTTATAATAATAGATCTAATGTGATAACAAGAATTTGTAGAGTAAAATTCAGGCACACAGTGGCGATTAGATTTGCTGAAGAAACCTTGTTCAACAGACTGTGTCAAAGTCATAGGCAGAGACCCTGAAGGACACATTTAACACCCAGGAAGAAAAATTGGCATCTCTGGTGCATTCACTAACTGGGTGATGAATGAATTACAGCTCCTAAATTTAGCCGGGCAGTCTACCTTGAAGTGGAGCTAGACTTCCATCTTCGAAGCACAGACAGGTTGCATATTACATCAGAAGCCCTGACCTCTATTTCTACATTAAGGAAAAAGACAGATTGATTTTTGACTGAACACTGCATGGTTGCCAGAATATGTTGAAGTTGGCGTGTTCCTCACACATTCGTCTGCCGGTCAGGGTGTCCTGGCAGCATTTTGTTTGTGAGGCAAGAGTCAGATGCCAATAATGTGCGCAAATAGAGTTTCGGCTGGCAGACATTTCTGACAGGATATGCTGCTCTCATTTTATTTATCAATTTTCGGTCATTCATGACACAAAATTGAATGCTGCTTCAAGTCAGAAGGTACAGGAAGTAGGTCAGGCCAGGTTTTAAAACAGGAAACCCTAATGCTTTCACAACAGACATGACTTACCCGTTGTCTATATCCCTCCTTCATGTTTCCTACTTCAATGAGATTAGGTAAAAACAGATTTCTGTGTAAATTAGTTATATATAAATATAAATTGATGGAGATTCTGTGTCACTGGATATGCAATATCGGAAAAATTGTAGCAAGTTAACATGACAAATATTTCTGACACTGAGGATGTTTTATCGACACATGAACGCCAGCGTCCTTTAAGGGTCCCAGCGTAACGCTGGATGTGGTGTCGAAGCAGCAGCACACAGCAATTAATTTCCTGTTTATTCTTTTTAGAATTATTGATGTGAATCTGAAAATCGTGAGTAAACTTTACAATATTTTTTCTTCCTGCCACTTTAAATTAAAACAGACCAGGCTTGAAATGTAATTCTCGAATGTTACTGGGTTTAAGTAGAACTTCATTTGGAGCCCTGAAGGTTTTCCCAATTCATAAACACTTGAAGTGATGTGCTTAACAACAAGAATCAGCTTGCGTTGAATAATAAATGACACGACCATTATTACGTTGTCTTTGATCATATTTCCCATTGTGTCAATTCACAAATCCTCCCTGACCACGATTCCATATTTAAATGCATATAAATTGTAATTTTCATGCTCAGCTCAGAAGAGATGATGTGAGGAGGCAAAACAAGAGGAACAGAGCGAATAAGATTCTGTCAGAAGAAATGTGGTGCAATGCAGAGATTTCTTAAGATGATTATATTTATATGATTATAAGGATGATGCTGAAGAAGTGATATGGAAACCATCTTGGAAACTCCAGTGATAATCTTTTATTTATCATTCCGCTTCTAAGAGCTAAAAAAAAAAAAAAACTAAATAGGCTGGCTGATGAATGACACTTCTGAAAGGCAGGCAGACAGGCAGAGTTCTTCATCTGGATCCATTTTATCATATGTCAGTAATTACAGAATTAAATGTCTGGGCTGCAGTGGGTCATGCTGTAAGGGATGCTTCTGTGGATCACATATTTGGATTTAAGAGAACATTTCTCGTGTTGATTTGTCCTTCACATAGAGAGCTAAAACTAATTTTCTCAGTTGACACCAGTTGGAAAAGACGTCAGACTGAAGGGATGTGTCGTTCATTTTAATCTGCGGTTGGATGCCAATATTTAAATTCAGTTTTATCTGTGAACTTTTCCTGTGGCTGCTGCAGTAATCCTAAATAATAATAAAAAAAATCTGGAGGATAGAATAAATGGCTCATAAATGATGATCTGACCCTTCAAAAACACACATAGGCTTATGAAGCCTTTCAGCTGTTAAGGCAGACAGACAGGGTGCCTAGCCATGGTGTTGGTTCTGTTAGGATGTAATCCACATTTAGATCTGGAGCGATTTCCTCCAAACTGATATGGGTAAGATACGTATCCAAAAGCGTGTAAGTCTATGAAGGCAGGAGGTCTGGCCACAGTTATAACACAGATTCCAACAACAGCCATCAGAAGACAGCACACTCCCCCATTTCCCAACGTGAAATCAAAATTGTATAGCAATGAAGACTGAATTTACATTATTCAGACTTTCAGCCAGGGGCCGCGTAGAAATGTGATTGTCACTTTAAACCAATCCGGAGCAGAACAGATAGAGTTACTTCAGTTAGGTTAGCACATTTGTCTGAAGGAGGTATAGCAATGGGAGAATATTGATCTTTGGAAGCAGAGATGGACCCAACCATTCGTCTTTGGCTGCATGTCATGAAAAGGTAAAAGGCCCTTTGATATTTCTATCTTTCAACTGCATGTTGTCATGTAGACTAAAGAGCACTCAAACCTAAAGACAAAAAGGACAAAAGCACGGCTCAGTCTGTGAGTGCACAAGCAGTCTCTTCGTGCTTGGTTAGGTTAGGTTTCCACTCTTATACTCAGTAGGGCAGAAGGTCATACCCACAGGCTGCACATCACATTGGGAGTGTCTTTTGCGCTCACAAAGTACATTATCTTTGGTTTTAAATCTTTCTTTATCATTGAAAATATGAAAAAATATCAATCTGATTGTGGGCACCTCAGCAGCTCAAAATAAATGTATAATGATGGAAATATGAGCTGATAGTCCTTGTGCCTTTTCATGCTTTGGGAAATGCCACACTTTATTAAGCCCCACATGTCTGTCCAAGTATTATGGCTGACATTAAGAAAGCTGTTCACCGTCTGTATCACCACTTCCACACGTCCGTGACTCACCAGCATCCCAAGAATGCATTGTGACAGAGGCATGAACATTCCTCCAAGAAAATTCCTTCACTGGCCTTTAGCGACAGGGAGTACAGAGACAGGATTTATCCAGTTTGTGCCCCTAAAGCTCTCCTCACGTTTCGAGGATGCACACTGTCAGTCAAAACTGAGGGCAAATAAAGTGTTCCTCTTGTGTTTGGTAAGGAGAATGAGCTTTACTATGATACAAACCTTGTCTGTTGTGGTGGTGGCTGCCATGAATCGCTTAAAATATTAATATTAAAACAACAAAATAAAATCTATGAGAAACATTTAGCCATGTGAATATTATGGTGAAAAACTGAAGGTGAGTTTATAGATATAAGGGGGCGACAGTGGCGCAGTGGTTGAGAGGGTCGTCCTACGACCGAGGGGTTGGCGGTTCAATCCCCGGCTCAGGCGCATGTGTACACTGTTGTTGTGTCCTCAGGCAAGACACTTCACCCGCATTGCCCGGGCGCATGCGCACGCTGCGGCCAGCAGCAGTTCAAACTGCTGTAAACCAAACTGCCCTCCAAGGGACAGATTAATAAAGTATTATAAATAAATAATTTCCCCTTTGTTTAGGATTAGCATTAAATTGGCGTAAAGAAATGTGAGTCTTTTGTTCATTTATTTGCTTTTAAATTCCAAGATGATCAACCAAGTTCAACCAAATGAAACAAGTGTTGTGTTTGTTCACGTGGATTGTTTTTGACTAATGGGTGCTTGAGAAGAATCTTAAAAGCCTTTCTGTTGTACCATTAGTCATAAAACCACTGAATGGTTGGCATTTATCCCATCAAGGCTGCACACGCTTCACAGCCCCTTTAATGGTTTGGCATCCTTTCTGCCATTATCAACTTTTCAAACTTGCAGTCATTATTTCCAGCAGCTTTTATGCAACAGATCCCCGGGAAGCTATGACAGGAAAAATACACAGATTGAACAATTTTCCTCCAGAAAAATATCGACTGTCACTTTCTAATGCATGCTCATCCAGCCAAATAAAGGTTTCAGGAGGGAAGACAAAAGAAGCATATTCAAACAGACTGAAAGCTTTTTGTTGTCTACTCTTATCTTTGATTCATGTTTGGTGACTTTGTGAATCAAGAAAGAAGAGACTGTACCAAACTAATTCATAATACAATATTTGTACTTTTTCATTCTGTGATGAGACACAAGTAGGTCCCATCTTGCGTCTTGCCGCGAATTGTTTTCTTTTTGCTGTCTGAGTTCAATTACAAAAAGAACAGTAAAAATCCCTCACACGTTTGGAAGAAGATGTACTAGTTAATAAGAGCGGTGGCAATTCCAGAGTCGGAATGAGTCTCTTCAGCCCCTGTGATTTAAATCTATAATGGAGAGGCTGGGTTAGCTATATGCCCATAAAACATATAATAGCCAGGATGAAGCTCACTAGTGAGCTCCATTCTTCTTAAAATAGAGAGGACACAGCATTTCTTGGCCCATTTCCTGTTTGGCTTCCTGCAACAGACAAACTGTAATACAAAGTGTAACATACTGCTAACCACACCATCATGAATGGCTCTGTGAGGCTTTAGGTAAGACATTAAGCCTTTGAGCACCGTGATAATAAAACAATGTAAACATGATCACAATGTCAATAGTGCAAATGTTACAACAGATAATAACTTATCATCGTAAATGTGTGACCTATTGATAACATTTGCCGTCCAGACCATACTCAGAAAGCACAATCATTCACCGCAGTTTAACGATAACGCGATTGCATCTGAAATCAATAGTCCCGTAACTACAGCCACAGTCTGTAGGATTATTATCTGCCATCTCCTAGAAGTACATTTTCTGTGAAGTCTATGAATCTAACACTTCGAGATCACCAGATTGAATCATGAAACACGGGACAGAGGTTAAATTGTCCATTGTGCCAATAGATGGTGCGCACATGAGATGTGTTGATGCTGAGAGGCATGGGGGCTGTAGCTCAGGCATGGATAGATGCACATGTGGGACACATCATCAGGTGTTTCGGCCTTTCGGCCTGGACACCCTCATCAAAGGTGGCCCTCTTCCCAGAGTCCAGCCTCAAGCCTGTCATTGAGCCTGTCGTTGTTGTTTTGTTCTGCTTGGCATCTCTTACAGGTCAATTGATGGGTGGTGCCTGAACTAATGCTGACTGGGATCACCTGGGCTCGGTGCTCCAGCCAGCTGATATATCCTCGCTCCGCCTGCATTCCAGCGGAGTGAAGAATACACCTGCCATGATGTGGTCACACTGGCTTGCAATGCAAGAGTCTGCACATCACATTGGAGGGAAAAAAGCTGATACAACCATTTTATTGCCTCAATTAATGAGTGACAACTACTGTCAGAAAAACGTGAACAATTGTAAATGGACTGATGGTGCTGTATGGGCTTTCTGATGCATCAGTGAACAGCTTTGATGTTTTTCACATCAAGCGCACACGCAGAGAAAATGTATTGCTGAGTTAGAACGTAGATATCACTCTTCATTTAGTTTATTTTGCAGAGCTTACAAAGCAGCACGCCGATTGGTCTCTGTCTGAAATACTCCCATGCTTCAGAAGAGGACTTTTACCTGGTGCTTGTACTCTATAGGACTCTATAATGGAGGCTTTTTCACAAAATCATGTCTTGTAAAATATGCATTCAATTCACTGGCCAAAAATCACAATCATAAAATGGTCTGATATTCACTATCATGAAAAATATCTTCTGGGTCTGATTCAGAATTAGGTCGGAAAAAGAACTGTAATTTTAACATTAAACCCCATCTGTGAGGGTTGCTATGGTGACTATTGCTGCAGGTTGATTTCTGCCCTGCACAGCTGCGGAGGCTTTGTTGAACTGAACGAGACGCACCTGTTACACATCTCAGCTAATCAGCTCCTGCCTCTCTGGACAGTTCTCTGCCAGAACATCCTCTCTGTTTCCTCAGTATTTTCAGGCTCTCCCGTTCTATGTGTCGTCCCGTATTCCCGAGTTCTATTTTTAATACCTGAGGAAACAGATCCAGTTGAAATCGGGGTAAATTTTCACAACAAAACAATTTTATTTTTCCGACACTTTCATTAATATCTCTCTTATGTTTTTGCTGGCCTTTACTAAGACACTGCGGAATTAGTTGTGGGTTCTGAAAGTTCCTCAGCTTTGCCTTGTCTTGGCAGCTGATAATCTTACACATACTTATATACATATGAAGCTGTACTTCACTTATATGTGCAAACATCCATTTAGAACACAACCAAAAATGGAGAAATTCCAAAGTGCACCTCCATTACAGCATGACTGCATTACATGTTCTGATTGGAGTGAAAACTGAAGTATACAATTCTACTGATGGTTGTTTTCTGGTTCTTGATTCTGAATACTACAGCACACGTGTAGCCACCTTGTAGAATCCTGCGGCTGGAGGAAGACAGAATAGATTATTTACAGCTCATGTTCCTGTACAAAGGAACTGATCCTTTTTCAATTTGACATGCAGCAGCTCGTCACTATCTTGTTAGAGCAAATTGGATTGGGTTGTTGCATCTATTTCTATACTGTGACTGAAATAGCTGTAAGTGTAAAGTGACATTAGACACACATCTGAAATCTTCTTCCCTCGGTTTTCCTTTTCCTGCTTGTTCTTTACTTTAGTCTTACGTCATGCAGAACACTGCATGTTATATTGTGGGTACTTATGATTACAAACCAGCATGAGAAGGCAGTGTCTATTTTCATGTTTCAGAAATGGAGGTGAGTGATAGCGATTCCTTCACTGCCTAGAACAAATGCGGTTCTATTGATATGATACAAAATGCGTTGCAGAAAATGTCCAAAAACCACACAGAGCTATTTTTCTGGGGGTGAATAACATTTTCCTCACTTCAGTGACCTCTTTTTTTTCCAGTTTGTGAACAATCCAATCTGTTTGGTTCACATTTCAAAATTTCCCATCATTCCTCACTTGATGATGACAAACCAGCTCTGAAATCCACTGAAAGAGTTTTCACCTTCATCAGATACTTTCTTTTCATGTGTAGAAATTGTGTTTCATGTGCAAATGAAACATGTCACAGTATAGGAAGACACACGTTTCCCTTTTGTAGCCTTGAACTGTAGCTCAATGAGCTCAATCAACAGAGCTCCCTACTCAACCTCTGACAAATGAAGAGAATCAACTGCTTAGCTGTGTTTGTCCTTCAGATATATATTAAATGATAAAAGAAAGGAATATGATGGCTTATGGCTTTCATAAGAATTCACTTTGGGGAAAAGGTTCAAAAGATTTTCATTTTTCTTGTCTGTGAGTGAAATGAAATGCATTTCAGAAATATAAAAATGAACTTCTTAATAACAGGTCCCTTCAAAAGAAAACCATTACAGGCTATCTTTCCCACAAATGTCTGGTAGAAATGACTCTCAAAACATTTTTATTTCTTGATGTTTCTGGAACTTTTGGTGGACAGCGACTCTCAGAGGAAAAGCTCAAAACTGACAGGTAGGTGAGCACAAATACAAAAACATTTTGTGGTTCTCACAAAGTTTAAAATGCATATAAATTGGAGAAGTGTTTGGACCTGCATTTCTCCTCTTTGCAGATTGATTCTTTTGTTGTTTTTCTTAGCAACAGACATTTGTTATTTGAACAGATGAGATTCATTTTGAGATTGAATTGACATTTGGATATCTAAAGTCTAATTAAATATCAGTCAGCACTGGGGCAGCTGCCACGTTCTTTAATGGCACAAAACAAAGAGGCTTCAGTTATCCATTTACACCTAATTGTTTTATTAAATCATGTCAGTTGCTCATGAATTGTTTAGTGTGTGTACTGAATAACAAATGCTTTTTGATAGTAAAGGGCTGACATTAGGTGGATAGTCCCCAGCCTGTAATGCTTATGTCTATTTATGCATCTTAAATATAGGGAATTAACACCATTCGGTTCATTTACCTTTAATGTTTGTATTTAGACCTTTTCCTGTCTATCCTACAGGCATTTTATACGAGCGAAGAGCAATATATCATGGAAAGGTTTATCTATTTCAGTAATTCCCTTCTAAAAGTTATATTTGAAAAAACGGCTTGCAGTTGATGAAAACCCAAAATGCAGTAATTCAAAAAAAATTCCTTTAGACAGTTAAAAAATATATATTTTAAATAATTATAATTAGGTGATCATTCTTGGTTAGCCCAAGAGCAATATTTAGACTTCATCAATGCAACTGTCCTGCTCTTTTTCTTAGTGACAACATCAGCATCAGCAACAGCAAACACAAATCGCCCACTGGCTTTAAAATGATAGCATCACAGTGATGAGTGTATAATGAGGACACGGGACACGGTGGACTCTCGTTGGTAACGACTTTATCAGATAACCCGGAAGTCCCCTGCGACCCGTAGATGCAAAGCATTATGGGACACGTAGTCCGCTATAGCTACTACTACACCTCCTCCTTTTAGCTAAAGACATTCTTCTTCATTTAACTAGGACGAGTCTGACAACTTATAAACATTAAAGTGCTGAACATTTTAACATTGCTTTTGCTTTGATGTTTACAACATAAACATTTGATCAAACAGCATATTAAACAATGTTATTTAACATTTTAAATGGACACATAACATCCTTCACAAATCCATTCTCTCTGGAGGTCTGACAACACGACCGGATTTAGTAACAGTCCCAGTCGGTCTGAGGTGACTCCTGTTTCTCCTTAGAAAACCCCGATCAGTCTCTACCACATAAGATCTGGGAGTGTTGGCAGGCCTAACTACTTCTCCAGTAGTTCCTTCTGTTGTAATCCAAACCTTCTGTCCAGGTGTTAGTTTTGGAAGTGATCTTGCCTTGTGTCTCCGGTTGTAATGTTTTGCCTGATTACACCTCCCCCCCTCCTCCTTCCTTCGAAAGGTCTGCAGATCCGGCCACTTAGGATCCAGTTTAGCCGTGAGTTGGGGTAGGGTGGTGCGGAGGTTCCTTCCCATAAGCAACTGTGCTGGCGAGAACCCGTGTTCCAATGGGGTGGCTCTGTACGCCAGTAGCGCTCTGGTGAAGTCATTGTCCTTCTTCCACAGGTCCTTGATGGTGCGAACAGCACGTTCTGCCTCCCCGTTAGCCTGGGGGTATCTGGGGCTGCTCGTGACATGCGTGAACTGGTACTCCGTTGCAAACTGTTTGAAAAGTTCTGATGCAAACTGGGGCCCATTATCGGATACCACAGTCTCTGGAGTTCCATGTCTAGCAAAGGCTTCTTTGACAGCCTCGATGGTGACCTCTGCTGACGTGTGTTTGAGCTGCGCCACTTCAATATATCTAGAGAAAAAGTCAATCACCAAAATATATTGTTTCTTTGACCACTCGAACAGATCCATTCCAACTTTCTGCCACGGGCGGTCTGGAAGTGGAGTAGATAGCAATGGTTCGCGACTTTGTAGTCTGTATTTCTGACATATTTCACAATCGGCTACCATTTGGCCTATCTGCGCAGAGATGCCAGGCCACCAGACTGAGTCCTTAGCTCTGGCCCTACATTTGGAAATCCCTTGATGGCCTTCATGCAAACGTTGCAAAATTTCTGCTCTCAGAGGTGGGGGGATCACCAGTCTTTCTCCTCTCATGAGAAATCCGTGACCCACATTGAAGTCCATTCTGTGTTGCCAGCATGCTTTGACGTCCGTCTCTAGCTTGCATTTCTCTGGCCAACCAGTAAGACAGTAGTTCTTCACTTCTCTACACATCTTATCTCTTTCTTGTGCTGATTTGATCTGCTCCAGCCTTTTTTCTGTGGCAGGAAGACAAGCAACAACAGTGTCCACAAAAACCTCTACCTCTTTCTCCAGCTGAAGATCACCTGCAGAGGGCGGCCCCCCAACCGGAGCGCGTGACAGGGCATCGGCTGTGACGAGGTTTTTTCCTGGAACATGGATAATGTTAAATGAGAACCGTAGCAGCCTAAGTCTGAACCTTAGGATGCGTGGAGGAAGGTCATCCAAGCCTCTCGTGCTCAGAAGAGGGACCAGTGGTTTGTGGTCTGTGATCAGAATGAACTGTAGGCCCATGAGATATGATGAGAGCCTCTCACACGCCCACGTCACCGCGAGTGCCTCCTTTTCTATTTGAGCATAGCGCCTCTCAGTGTCAGTTAATCCTCTGGAAATGTAGGTTACTGGCCGCCACACGCCGTCCGACTGCTTCTGTGTGAGTACGGCTCCGATACCATATGGCGATGCATCTGCAGCAACTCTCGTGTCTGCAGAGTTAGAGTACTGAGAGAGCACTTCAGAAGAGCTTAGTATTTCTTTTAGTTTCTGGAACGCTGTTTCCTGTGGCTCCGCCCATATCCACTCGTTTCTCTCCTTTTGCAGCTCCTTAAGCGGTGTGGTTATTGTGGCTAGCTGTGGCGTGAACTTGGCAAGATAGTTAGCCATGCCCATGAGACGCCGCACATCTTCCACACACTTGGGCTGTGGCATCTGCTGAATGGCCTTTACCTTGTTTGGGTCAGCTTCAATGCCTTTTGCTGAAACTTTGTGTCCAACAAAAATGAGCTCCTTCCTAGCAAACTCACACTTTTCATTAAGAGTGAGGCCCTCTTTTTGGAACTTTTGAAGCACACGATGCAGTCTCTGATCGTGCTCCTGTCTGTCTCTGCCGTACACAAGCACATCATCAGCATGACAGATTACTCCATCAAAATCCTCCAGCATCTGCGACATTCTCCTTTGGAAGTGCTCTGGCGCTGATGCTATGCCAAAAGGAAGGCGATTGAATTGATACCTTCCAAAAGGCGTGATGAAGGTTGTGAGGGGCCGCGACTCTGGTGTGATGGGGATTTGCCAAAATCCAGAACGAGCGTCCAATTTTGTGAACACTTTAGCATCTTTCATCATAGCGAGTGTTTGATCCACTGCTGGGAGAATATGTCGTTCTCTTTTCACTGCTGTGTTCAGAGGTGTGAGGTCGACACATATCCTGGGAGGCTTCTTGGCTGGTCTGGGAATAACAACAATGCCTGAACACCACTCTGTAGGCTCAGTAACTTTTGAAATAACTCCCATGTCTTCCATTCTTTTCAACTCTACCTTCACTGCATCTCTGAGAGGGAGTGGGAGGCGCCGTGGGGCAGAAAGAGCTACAGGTATGGCTCCCTGTTCTAACTCTATGTGATATGGTTCTTTCAGCTTGCCTAAGCCTCGAAACACGTCTGGATACACTGCTCTGTAATCTGTAACAGATTCTCTAACTGTGTCCACTCTATACACTAACCCCAGTGCCTCACAAGCTGGTCTGCTTAACAGTGGCTGAACCAAATCTGACACCACGTAGACATTTTGTGATGTACAGCGTCCTTTCACTGCCAACTGTGCCTCAAAACAGCCTTTCACCTTGAGAGGGTAACTGCCTGGCCCTAAAAGTCTCTTCTTCGGTGCCTGCAGCCTACCGTCTCTGACAGATTTGTACAATCCCTCTGGAATAGATGTAACATCCGCCCCTGTGTCAAGTTTAAACTGGACATTTTCCCCATTTAGCTTGACCTTTTCAACCCAGGGCTCTGACCTCTCTGTGCCGATTTCTCCCAAGAACACACAACCCTCACTTCCTGTGTCAATATGGTTTTCTGTGACTTCTCTTACACCTGCTGCGTCACTACTGCGACAAACTACAGCAAAATGCCCTTTTTTCTGACATTTTCTGCACTGTACGTCTCTGGCTGGACAATCTTTCCATGCGTGTTTATTCTTTCGACCACAGCGGCCACACTCCATTTCGACCTGCTTAACAAGCTTTTGTCCCTTCTTTGACTGTTGCCATGTCTGAAATTTTCCTTTCTTCATACTTTCTTTGATTGAGTCCATGTTCAGTGTCTTTTCTTCTGCAGAGCTGCTATGTAGTATAGTTTGTTGCTTCTTCACAGTTTCACTCTGTCTGACTTTCTGTATGGCTCTAGAAAGGGTTAACTCTGAGTCCATTTGTAGCTGTTCTGACAGTCTTTTGTCCCTAATTCCAACTACAATTCTGTCCCGAATCAGTTCCTCTTTAAGCACTCCAAATCCACAGTGTTCTGCAAGTTTATGCACAGCTGTGATGAATGATTCTGCATTCTCACCGTCCTGTTGACGTCTTGAATTAAATTGTGCTCTTTCAAAAATGACGTTATGTTTTCCCACATAATGCTGTTCAAATGCTGCTTTGACTGCTTCATATTTCTTCTTGTCTTCAGCAGTTAATGGCAAAACTGATAAAACATCATCAGCAGCATCTCCCATTGCATACAAGAGTGAATTCACCTGATATTCCTCTGCTTTACTGTCCAAAGCTGTCGCCATTCGAAACCGTTCAAACCTTCTGATCCACTTTGGCCAGTCTGCTGGGCATGAAAAGTCAAATGTCTCTGGGGGAGTTAGCTGTACTGTGGTCGCCATCCTTTCGCCAAATTCCTGGTTTCTCTTTCACCTTCGGACTCTGCTGCTGGATGCGCCGTCTAGCATGCTAGCTAGTTAGCCGCTAACACCGGAACGATCTGACTTCGTCTTTTTCACCGGACATTTCCGTTCTAAACTACACGAAAACTTCTTCCGCTAGTTAACTACACTGTATTGCATCGTATAATGCCGTGGAGACTTACAGTTCGCAACTTCTGACACCATGTATAATGAGGACACGGGACACGGTGGACTCTCGTTGGTAACGACTTTATCAGATAACCCGGAAGTCCCCTGCGACCCGTAGATGCAAAGCATTATGGGACACGTAGTCCGCTATAGCTACTACTACAATGAGCTGAGAAACATTGCCAAGTCGAAGAGGTGAAATGAGTCTCCTCTTCCTAATTGCTGGCAATGGCTTTTTACACAAACGGTCTGTTTTGTTTTGGCTCAAAAACTACCAACTGCTCTTTAACAGATTAAAGCTCCATTTACTCCCAGTGATTTTCCTAGCCTGTTTCAAGCCTACCTCTATGACATGAGGCAAGTCATTAGCGGTGTGAGAAAGCAGGGGGAGAGAAAATCTGACACGAAACATTTCAGTCGGGGAAGTATCCTCATTTGTTGTATTTTACACTTTAAACTTCTGTCACAGAGAAAGGAGGCTGATTCCCACCGTTTTAACTTGGGCAGTCTTACAGGTGCAGAAGCTCATCCATTTCCATACACACATTACCGTATGAGATAGTTTAGTAGTCCAGTTCTTTAGCCGATATGCTTATTTCAATAAAAACACAATGAACTGCGAGTTAAATTCACAGTTATATGTGTGAGCGCTGTCACTGCATCATTACATCATGTCATTACAGCCTACCAATGAACAGACTGGCAATCGGGACCGATTCAGGGTACCAGATCCTCAGCCAGCCCTCAGAGAGCCCGGTTCCCCCCACAGTCAAGGCTGCTTCTTTGTATTCACTGTTACTGGTTCTAATTTAACAATCACTGCGGCACAGAGTTTATAAGCCATGAGACAAATCATTAAATTCCTCCACTAAAAGTCCATCTGCTGCCCATGACTTACAGTTCGTTTGTCACATTTGGGGATGCAGGTCAACAAGGAATACAAAAGGAGGACAAATGCAGATGACTGAGCCACAGCTTTATGCAGCTCAAACAGAAATTGAACCAAAGGCTTAAAAGGAGGTTGAGGCTCCAGCCCCGGAAAGCAGTAAAGCAATAGAGGTCCAGAACCAAGATGCCTCAATACAAAGAATCAAAATGACTGAGAGCAATGAAGTCAGGAAATTGCATTTGCCATAAAATGTATAAAAAGGAACAGGCAAAGAGAGAAGGGACGACACACTAAATACTGTGGTACACTACAGAGCACAGAATAAAGAGGAGGATTAATGAGGGCTGGGCAGATAATGAACCAGAGAAAGGAGGTTGAGTTACTAAAGCAAGAGATGTGAGCTGGCTATATTCCATTTCAAACCAAAGATAGCTATTACATATAATACTGACACATAAATCAATGTTATTGATTCATTTGGCTGATTGGGAGCATGTGTAAATCACTGAATACAGTTTAAATTCATTTGAAGTTGTATTTTTGAGGAACTGAGAAATCCATGCCTGACATGTATCTACTTCTGGTTTTGTCTCCACCAATTCCTGAAGTTTCAAGATTGAAATGGCTGATTACTTCACTCTGTTCAACACTTTGGCTTATAATACCTACAGTATAACTTTAGTGAATCAAATGTGTTGCACTGCTGTTAAGCACATTTCTAATTTAAAACACTGATTGGAGCAGCGTCAGATCAAGTGGACATAACTCGAGGAGCTACAGTTTAAGAGCATGGCCAGTGTAGCAGCAGTGTTTGTCGCTGTAATTTGTGTTTAATTGTTTTGTTTACTTGTTAGACATTTTGATTGATTTTATACTTCACCCTGAGACACTTGAGGAATCTGGTGATATTTGAATATCTGATTTGAGATGAGGAGGACTCAGAGGCAGCATCTGAGGTTGTTCACTTGCAGTCCAGGGATCTAAACGGGTAACAGACTGTTGGAGAAACTGAAGAAGAAGAAGAATACACAAAAGATATACACAGGGAGTCTAAAAGCAAGCATCCTCGACTCAAAAACTACTCAAAAGTAGCTTGATTTCCACTGAGAGGTTACATGATTGCATTTCACTCTCCAATTAATCAGATATTTCCCTTTGCTATCACTCAAACTTTGCAGATGAGAAGTGAAGTCATCAACATGAGTCCCCAGCATCGCCTGAAATATATTCTGAGATGGGCTGTTGTAAACGGGTTGCTATGAAAACAGATGTTTTATTCCAAGGGCTGTGGTATCTCGAGAACAGCATGCTGGTAACCAGGTTCATGAGATATCCTGCTGGTTTTCATCTCTGCACTCATTTCACAGGAGAAATAACAACAATGTCAGAAATCACATCCCCACTCACCAAACTGAGGGAAGAGAAATATTTTCTGTATGAGTGTCCAGCGTATACAACAGTACACAAAACAATAAAAAATAAATAATAATAATAATCTTTCCAAATAGCACGCAAATAACTGCTAACCAAATTACCTCTGAACGGCCAGGGGAGAGGCAAAACAATTTCCTGACTAGTGCGAAAACAGTGGGTGCAAAGGAAGAGGTGAAGAGACAGAGATGATTTTCATGCAGAGCATGTAGGTTGTCTAGGAAACTCTAATTGGAAGTAATTTTGGACTGTAATAAAGCTGATGGAAACAGAGGTATCATATCATTGTCTTGCACATTTTTCTTTTTATTAGAGTGAGTCTCTGGAAACACAGTGAGCTTCTGTTTACTGCTTACTGTCTGTGCTGACAGCAAAATGTGCGACTCTGAAAAGGCTCGGATAGCAGCAGCTATTGAAGTCGGGACGGCGGAGTCACAACTGACCCACAACATTGCCATCGAACTGATGACATCCTGGCTGTAGCAAATTATAAAGAAGGCAGGAACAGCGAAATGGAATCCATTACTCCCTCCTCTCCGCTATAAATGAGGCCTCGGCAACCGCTCAGGTCTTTCCTTGATGCCTCATAAGGACACTTCAAAATCAATGCGCTTCAATCACGTCCATTTTCCTTTTTTCCGCTCCTCTGGAAAGAGAACAAAATGTCTCAGTCGCAGTTGAGTCTAATGAGACTGGAAGGGAGCGAGACATTAACGTGGGTGAGTGGGCATGTCTGTAGTGAACATTCAGAAATGTGAAGGGTCATTAGTTCCTTATGGTGCAATTATCCACAGTGTTTCTTTATGAGCTCGCCATACACTGCAAAATGTCAAATATTGTATTGTAATATATTCCTTTTATATATCCAATGCTCTCTTGTCTAATTATTCCCCTTAAAAATATCTATTTAAAGAGATACAAGGATGTGTGCTAGGCTCCTTCCAGTGTCCACTGATCGGCTAGTTATTGATCTGAAGTCATGAATGTGTTACGCAGCAGCGATGAAGCCACTGCTGTGTGAGTTCATTGACCTGTTAAAATGATACCTCTCATCACCATGACAATACAAAAAAGAGAAAAGATTCTAAATAATAAATGCCATTTAAAAAAAATGCCAGTTTGACACAACCTAATTTTTAAAAATTGTGTGTTGCTGAGGTGAGGCTGAATGTTACTAATTATATGACATTCATTTTATTAATCTCTTATCTACTCAGTTACCAGGGCAGGGGCTTAATAGGATTCACTATTCATAATTGTAAAAAATGTATACAATAAATATTGGTCATAGAATTTCTAGTTGGCAGGACTGGAGAAATGTTGACTTCACTATTTGTTTCAATGCATTCATATCTTTAGACATGAATATGGATTTTTTTTTCTTTTTTTGGTACGAAAACTTTAACATAACTGACATCATGTAGGAGAGCGATCTAGTGAGGGTAAAAATTCAAAGGTTGTTGGTTTGTTTGCCAACATCTTATATAAAGGAAATCACACAAATAAATTACCAGAACATGCCAAGCTGTGTTTTGAGTTATCTACATCGATCTGTATGTCTTTATTTATTAAAATATCATCTGTCTGCATAGACTTTGTGGATAAATATCTAAACACGTTGAGGCAGGCCAGTGCATTTGGCTTTGAATGATTTGACTGTTTTATCAAACATTTTGCCAACGATTACATTTCTGTCATGCAGTTATATTGACAGTGGTCACTTTTGTTTAGTATATATGACTGATTAATACGGTTTGCTACTTTCTGGAGGAGCTATATTATCTGCTTTACCTAAACTCATCCTTTGTACTATGATACATTACAGACTTGCGGATAATCATAAAACATAATCTTATAGATAATCCTCCCACAAGGTAAAACACAATCTGTCTTTTCACCATTCCTATAGTGATGCAGAACTTTGAGCAGCTCCATGAATGCAGCAATTGCTTGACAGTCTTTTTCAGAATAGCTGTTTGCAGATGAAAGCTTGGTCCATATTTCAATCCATTAAAGCCTGTCCATGTTTCTCTTATCTCCAAACACTGATAAAGTATGCAGAATACTTCAACTAAAGGTCAGAGAGGTCACAAAGGAAGACATGTTTGCTCCTTTGTGAACCAGGTTGACAAGGCTGATTTATCTTTCTTCTATCAGAACAGATCTTATCAGGAGGAGGATTTCTTTTTCAACTGGGCACCAAAGTCAGTGTGATGGATGTTGCTTGGGGCTGAAAGTTTTTATTAATTTGTTTATGGACTTTGTTGAAATCTCAAAATCACAATTGATTTTGCTTTACAGAGGATGTGGTGTGGTGAGAAATACTTAAAAATAAAATCGGTCTCACCGATGTCAAAAATGAACTGAGCTCTATATAACAGCTATAAAATGAGAGCTTTTATCAGAGATCTTCAAACACTCCAAGACCTTCAAACCACAAAAGGTCATCTTAGATGGTTTTTCCACAACAGCTTCTTTTTAACTCCTAACGCGTCTCATCCGGATCAGCATTAAATGGAAAGACGCAAATCACCACACAAACTTTAGTGTTGGTATCTGGAATGATTAGTTCAAGAGATTTTATATAAACTAAATTGAAATTTGATATCCACTAAACTACCTTTTTCAGTTTTCTTAGTTTCTTACCTTCTATAGTGCAGAAGAGTCAGTAAAGCATGATGCCTGTGAGTGCACTACACCCGCTTACACCTCGCAGCGTTTCGCTTTTAGCTTATCAAAAACTACATTACTATGTATTGAATATGGTGCTTAGTGGACAGCAGAATGTTAGAGCTACAATTTTAAGACCCTGACAGGCACCGAATGATATTCCAAGGCAGAGCAGGTAATGAAGGTCACATCCTGGTGGGTAATTCATGAAGTGAATAAAGGAATCAATCTCGGGGCTATTACAGTGGTAGAATTAGGATTCAGATATTTCCTCCTGACAAGAGTTACAGTTGAATAATGATACCACAATTGCTACATGTAAAGTCTCTCTGCAATAGCATTACATTTAAGTTTAAGGCACCACATTAGTATAAAATGAATTTTAAAATGTGCACATCCATTACACATTACCACACACACACAGATAA
The DNA here is from genome assembly GCF_040956055.1 of Brachionichthys hirsutus. Classification (NCBI taxonomy): domain Eukaryota; kingdom Metazoa; phylum Chordata; class Actinopteri; order Lophiiformes; family Brachionichthyidae; genus Brachionichthys; species Brachionichthys hirsutus. The sequence goes on along the minus strand of NC_090900.1, from coordinate 9,884,484 downwards.
AATATGTGCTTATTGAGAGGATGAGGTTAAATGTGATAGGGGGAAGCCTGAGCCTATAGGGGGTGCAGACTACTGCTTCATACTAGCAGGGATGAGTGGCAGGCAGACACATGAAGACAGCGTTTAGAATTTAATCCTCATGAATCAGTTGCAGTCAATGGGAAACAGAATCTTTAACCCTGGGTTCTCCAGGAACCCTTTTCTTACCCGTTGCATAGCAGCAACCAACAGCAGCCAAATCTGGCCCCGTGGGTTCTCCAGGGCTAAACAGCAGTTCTTTAATAATGGAGTAATCAGAGTATGTAAAAAAATAAACCAAGGGGCTCTTGAACCTGCTGTTACCAGAGCCTTTCCTTTGTACGTGTGACTGATCCTGACAGTTTTGCTTCTAGCAGACACACCAAATGTTTCATCTATAAAGCCGTACTCTGAAGTATTTGACCTTGAACTCCACATCCATTCTTTGCCAGATGGTTCCACTAACTAGATGGCAGTTGCAGCATTCAGGCCTGTTTTCACTGGTGTGTGGTCTCATTATTGTTATGGACCACTGGTGGATTTTGCTTGCCAGTCTGACATCTGCTGCCTAAATTCAACATTTCCTCAAGCCACCAGCCACCAGCCAACCACCCTTGACCACCTTTCACCACCGCCTGCCTACAATGCTTCAATAGACTCCTTTCTGAAAATGAAGAGTTCAGATTTGGATGAAATGAACAGTTCAAGTTGTCAGATACAGCAATGACTTTCCTCAATTAAATTGAATAGCTGCAAGAGGGCAGCAAGGTGGTGTAGTGGGTTGCGCTGTAGCCTCACAGCAGGAAGGTATTTGGCTCAAGTTTGAGTTTGTATGTTCTCCCTATGTCTGGTTGGGTTCTCTCCCAGGTTCTCCAGCTTCCTCCCACCACTAAAACCATGCAGCTATAATGTATAATAAGTTGTCAGTTGGTGTGTGTGTTTATCTTTCTGTTTGATGCTACAATGAACTGGCGACTTGTCCAGGATGTACCCTGCCTCTCACCCATAGCCAGCAGGGACAGGCTCCGGCGTCACCCATGACCCGGATTCGGATAAGGAGCTAAGAAGATGAATGGAAAAAAACAAGTCATTAATTTAAGTGGCAGCATCTTAAAGTATAATTAATGTTTATAGGTTCAATTGACTTTATGCAATTTGTGCTGTTAATTTGAGGCAGTTGCATTAACAATAACACTTCTGTTAATTTGACTTGAATTATTTAAGGAAATTACTTTCCTCAGTTGGTTTGAGCCAAACTAGATCATCAGGATTAATTATTCAACAATTGGCCATTTTATTTGATGCAAAGGTGCCATGATAACGGTTTTCATCGTATTCCAGCTTTTATGAATTTACACTGAAACCACATCCTATACAAAGAAATCAAACTGAAACTAGGGGGTATTCAGTATTTTATCATAAGAACACTGTACTTTGCACATCCTCAGAGGGGATGAAAGGGGGATGGTAAAAGGGGCTCTGGGTTTTGCCTGGAGGCTCCTCAATAGAGCAATCTATCTGTGAATGTATGCCAAATGCATGACATTACATCATACCTTTAACACACAAGTAAATATTCCACACTGTCTGCAGTTTTTGCATCCTTTATTAACTCCAAATGAAATTAACAATAGACAAAGGATCACACGGTTCATTTTGCAAGAGAATTTGAGGACTCAGATGTAAAAGCGAGCTGTGATATCACTGAATCCATTAAAACTGCAAACTGCAAGACTCACTTCAAAGTGTGGAGAGTGCTAAACATAGACATTTAAAAGAGACTTCCAACATTAGGCAATTCTGTCTGGATGAGCAGGCTTGAGAGAGGCAGAGAAAATACGCATCCACAGAAAAGTTTAATTTGGACAAACTAAATAATGGCTAAATAATATCCCTTCACATATAATCTCCATGTCGCATCTGAATGTTACTACATGTGATGGAAACAAAGCTGAAAGAAAACAATCACAAGTTCATTTTCCCTGTCAACTAAAACATCACTTCTGGAGATACAACAGAACAGCAGCTTTGAGCGTTAGATTTAAAGGTGAATTTTAACCTTTGAAAATTAGTATGGGTACCCGCACCCATATTTCTTTTTGGATTAACAGTTTAAAAAGGATTACTAAACAAATGCTGTTCTTAATCAATGGCTTAAATATTGTTTCCCATCCACCACCTTGAGCACTGCTGAGATAATAGGTGTAGAAATCAAGATATACAGTGTGACATCTGTAAATCTATGAATCTATAAATTAATACGTCCTATAATCATCACTTGCATGCATCAGTCACTCTTTCACCGAGAGTGGCTGCTCATGCTGTCATAGATCAGCATGCTGCATATGAAGGAGCACTTCAGCATGTAGTCAATTCAACTGCATATTTTGGATAACGGTGTAAAACACCTGTTGTCCACCACCGTGTGCAAAACAAAGCCCTGCAGCCTTCAAAACCAGAAGCCATTACTGCACTCTGGCTGTGGTTTGGGTTTGTTGCTAAGTCATACTGGAGCTGTTATTGCTTGTGCATAAAAACTCACCCAGAGCATCAATAAAAATCCTTGCAATCCCCTGCCAGCCCCAGTTCCTGTGCAAATTCACTCTTTCATCCTTTTTGCACTTAATTGATCATTTGTGCCACTGCATGTAGGATGGCTACGGGGAGGAGAGCTGCATCATCTGCGCTATCTGGTGGGAAGCGAGTGGTATACATGCACTTTTAGAATTGCCTCTGGTTCTGAAGAGTTATGGTTGCTCCTTGATAACCCTGCTAGACCCTGTGTCTGTATACGCTAGAGTGTCCCTCCAGTTCATCACTCTGTAACAGGTCTGGGAGAGGAATTCATTTACAGTACGAGCCCCTATCTGGCTCTTGATATGATCCTCGGTTATGTAAGTGTCACTGGACCGTTTGGAAATATTGACTTTTTTTTTTTTAGCCATGTTGTTGAGCAGCTACTACTCATTACAAAATCAGGTCATCCTAGCAGTAATTTATACACTCGGCTCAATTCCGTTTAGTAGCAATTTTGATGTTAAACACTAAGTTGTTGATTTAATGTTTAACCACGAAGATAACACTTTTAAACACAAAGTCAACATACCATAAATCAGAACAATTTCATATAAATCATCTTTGAAAGGACCAAAGCCAGAGCTACAATGAGAATACTGCATTTCCATTTACCAGGTCACCCGGAGAAGCCGGTGACTTATATTAGTACTCTGTATTTGTTGGATGCCTCAGTTGTCAGACATTAACTAGTTAGCAACATTAACTTTTTGCCAATCATCCGGTGAACAATCCGGATGGGGGTCAGACAACCTTGGTTTCTAAGACTTCAGTGAACCTGCCAATTTTTAAAAGGTCAGCAGTTCTACATTTCCAAACTTTTGGCACATTATCATACAAAAGAGCGGCCTGACAGCTCTGCTCACTCACTAGAATGCATCTTGTTTGTTCACTAAAGTCAATGGAATGTTCCATATGTATTCTTGATTACAACTAATTAAATGTTTATATATAGTTTCATTAATAAGTAGACAATATTAAAAGTCAGAAAATACTTTTAATAAATTGTAACACAATACAAACCACCAGTCCACTTTATGCTCCACATGCAAATACAGTTGAAATAATCAAGTTTGTTCACATGTGGATAGAACAGCAAAACAGAAGGATGGACAAAGCGGCTTAAAAAAAAACAAAAAACTTTATAACACAACAGGAAAGTTCACCACAATGCAAGCAGCCCACAGTTCTGATGACAGTACAAAAAGTCTTTTTCTTTTTGTGGAATGATTACACCAGGAATAAGGAAACTTGCGTCTCTCGTCAAGGCATTAGGTATATTCAGCAAAACATGAAGCAACTCCACTTTCGCTTTTTCAGTGTTTGCGTGTCACCAGCGAGACAATTTGAAAGACTTGACATGTCAGTTTGGAAATGTAGACCAGTCTGGATGGTGCAGAAAAGATCTGGGTTGACAGCACCAGACAAAACTGAGTATGCTCCTTTATGACCACTGCCGGTCTTCACACACACACTAGTGACAAATAATGCTGTAAACCTGTGTGACTGACAACTATATACTGTATATATATACACATACATACTGTACTTGCATTTGGTTTATGTGGAAAGAGATAAATTCTAATGATGATTTCCCTGCCAAGGAGCGCTGTATTTGCAGCAGTTTATTTGGTGAGGAATAAGAAGCCACATGTCAAACTCCACTGACAAACGGCGGCACAACTGAACACATGGATGCTGGTGGGAAGGGCTGGGCCGACGGGTTACGCAGCCGACCGTCGGCGGATGACGAATGCCCCCCTCTGCAGCTGTCCCAGGTAGATTCTCATCTTTGTACTGTCGCTCGTCTTTCTCACCCAAATCTAGAGAACAACGATTGAAACAATCTCTCTCAATAATGCCACTCCACAGAAACAATGAATTATAAAAAGCGATATATATCACCATTATCTACCACAATGCCATTTATATAAGCACTCTCTATGTAATGTATATAACATTTACACTTATCTCTTCCTGTGGTTTGTACATCTCGTATTTATCAGAGCATTAGAGAATATAATGGTTGCGATTTCTTATTTTTAATGTATGAGTGATATCATGTGCAACATTTAAAACCTATTATCTGAAGCAAACGGAGAGAAAAGAAAATCTGTATCAAGCAGAATAAATGTAAACAGTTAACATTTGCAAATAAAACATATTTCTCCAGAAGATAATTTAGACACCGATAGACAACACTGTCAGCGAGGTTTATAGCACTTTATTCTGAAATATAATTTCCTCTTGAGGAAGATGGATCTGTAGTACAAATCACCATGGTGATCTAGCTGGGTTTGCTTCATTTTATGGGTACTACAACTTACCTCATTGGTCCCCACTGAGCTGATGACGCAGCTAATCTTTGTGTTGTCCTTTGACTCCAGATAAATGGCTTGACTTTTATGATACCTGTCGCCAGCAAAAGATGACACACAACAAAGAGCATGAATTCAAAATTCAGTGTCAGTAATGAGAATCCGGCAGAATAGAGAGCAGCTTTTTATACCAAGCATAATTTTCCCCAGTTGAATGAACTACATTCCTCCCGATATGACACTAAATAGATAATTGCACTGGCACGTCAAAATAAAAGTCTATCCCATCTATAATGGCACCACACTGTCAGAGGACAGAACAAACCCGGAGGAAGAAAAAGACAGTCGAACACTTGATCATTAAAGACCCACTGAAGGAAAATGATGAATGCGCCGCCCTGCAGCTCTTTGAGAACACTCTGTGGCGTTTTCTTTGTAGTTGAATAAATTAGACTTTGCCTTGGAAGAAAAGTGCACATACCTCACAGCTCACTCCTCTTAACGTGTTGTGTTCACCAGCAGCTAATAAGACAGAGTTCTTATTTCACCCTTCCTCAATGACCTTATGATCTGACACGTCTGCTGCACAGCTCAGCACTCGAACGAAGGGCATGAGCAATGTTGGGTCATGGATTTTAATTTCCTCGATCACATCAAAGAAGAATGGCGCACTGATCCCAATGACAGCCATCTTCTGTAAAAATGTATTTCAATAGTAATTTCAGCACAGTGGCTCCTATGAAATAGCTATTCTACTGTAGATAAAAAAGAGGCTGCAACCAAAGGGCTTATGAAACATCCAACCAACCAAACATGTGAACTGTGAAGTTGAGCCACTGTGGCCATCTAGTGGTGAAGCAAGCCAAAGTGAAGAGATAAGAAACTGCACAGCATCAAGGAAGAACCGGGAGATTCACCATCTTTTATCATAGTAGAGTTTCCCCTCTTCAATGCGGGCCTCGTAACGCTGGGAGGGGCTCTCCATCGGAGTGGCGGGGACGTGCTCTGGAGACGAGGGGGACACTAAAGTGGGAAGAATATAGAATTAATATCACCATACAAAGCTAAAAAAAAACGTAATCTTCCGAGGAAAATTATTTGGGACATTTTGAGAAATGTGCCTTTTCATTATTCCTTGCTTTAGCCATTCAATTTGAAATTGCAACCAGCCTTTGGTTATTCTCGGCAGAATTTCTTTTTCTCACAACCTAAAATGGCAATAAATCCAACCTTAATTAACATTATTATTTATTTGCAATCAGTTCGAAAGCCCATGTGTTTGTGGTTAAGGCTGGGGGTTCCTGAGGTCTCTGCCTGTGGCCCATCAGCCGTACGGAGATGAAAGTCTTCAGGCCTCAGTTTCTAATTCAACTCTAAACTGAATAAGCCTATTTCCCAGAAAATAACAAACATCTTTCACATAAAATATTGGAAACCAAAATTAACTGCAAAAGGCTACCGCAGACATACCTGGTCGTTTTGGTGACTTTAACTGTAAAAAGATGAATATTAAAACTATTAAACAAAGGGAGATAGTGTGAGGACATGAATGCTGCCAAGAAATTCAGAAATATTTGCCTTATTAAGGGTTCTTAAATCTTCCATTATCTGTTCATCTGACAACAAATAATTAAGCTGAGGTTCGAAGAGTCAAGGAGAAAAGCATCTTGAGAAAGTACAAATACAACTAGCAGGCAGATCATGCTAACTGTAGACAATTTAGCACAATATGAAAAAAAAGACTTTAAATTAGTTCAATAAAATGGCAACAAGTTAATAAAATGTTCTAAAGAAAGAAATCACATCTGGACTTACAAATGTTAAATTAGAATATGTCAGAAGATCGTTTTTTAAGGTGCTTGATACACACCGACAGGTTGCTGGCATTTGTATTATCATTTATGTCATGTAAAATAAAATAGTAATTTGTTGCTGAAAATGAAAATGGAAAGAAAGACTAGCCAGTCCGACATGGCGTCTGTTTATATGAAGGATATCTGGTGCAGGCTTTCTCCGTTTGTCTGGTATAGGGACTGGGTCATTGGGTCGTCTCCTCAGCTTTCGTGTCATGATCGGTTTGACCTCCATTGAGTCTGTTTTAAAGAATAATCACAAATTGAGATTCATTAACAACATTCAAATAGTGTAAAACTTCAAATACCACAACGGTCATTACATTGTATATCTTTCCTCTGACAATTCAAAAGGTTTAACAGCAAAATGCAAAAAAAGAAAAGAAAAAAGTGTGTTGTTTTAAAAAGTCTTCAAATTATTGCTATTATGAACATTTGACATCACACTCTGTTTCCATTTACATTTTAAACAATGTTCCATCAATATTTTCTAAACAAAGAAAAAGCATATACAGTATGTGTGTTTTTGTACATCATTTCTAATGTGCTGAGCAAGTCTCTGATTAATAATGTTGCTCTCGCTTCCTCACCACCCGTCAGCTCCATGGTTAATTTTTCGTTTTCGATCATCTTCTTCTTCTCCTCCAGCTCTACAATCAGGTTTTCCTTCAGCTCTACTTTTTTATCATCAAACTCCTTCACCGCTGCCTTCTTTTCCTTTACGTAGTTCTTCTCCACCTGATCGGTCTGCAAAATGATTTCATATGGAAATGATGGAAAAAGAACCAAACGTTTTTCATGTTAACAAAATGTCCAAATTGTACAAACTGCATTAGCAGATTAGCAAGATGAAACATGCTCACCTCAAGATGGACAAACAGGTCTGTAAAAGAAAATGACAATTACACAGTCACGTCCAAAACAGAGCACGCCTTTATGTAAGACAGCTTCAGGATCTAGATAAGTGAAAGGCAATAAGGCATTATTAATTTGGGCTAAACTATAATTTGTACCCACCAAAGATTATAGGTAAGACAAATAAAATGAATGCCAAGATTAAAAAAATAAATAAAACTACTGGAGTGATGTTAGCAATTGTCAAATCAGCCGCTGTCAGCTGATTTTGTACCTGCTGGCTCAGCATCAAGGATCAAGGTAAGATTCTGGTTGTTTGACTTCCATGGCCGTAGATTCTAATTTTGTTAGACTCTTACATCAGTGGGTGTTTCCCCTTTCTAATCCCCACCCCTTTGCTGCAGGTGTTATACAACAAGCGTTACCGTTACCTCCTAAACAAACCTAACAGGAAGTACTCCACGATTTTAATGATCTCCTCCCAACAAGATTGGTTTGGATGCATCAGCGGATCAACTCAACTTGCCTGCATTTCGAAGTCTCTCTTTGTACTGCTGGTCCAGCTTCTTCATCCTTTTCTGATACTCCTGCAGCGTGCCTGTAAAAGGAAAGCGTCGCTTAGCAAAAACCACGGTGTGAATGGGATCATGCTTAAGTTACTGAATACAAATTTAAGCTGTTTAATTAAAATGCAACATTTCCAAGCATCCAGCAGGTACATTTAGGCATCCTAGACCCTAGCTCCAAGCGCTACCATTTATGAGAGATGATACAGTACCACAAAGCTGACTCTGAAGCTGCCTTAAAGCCTTGATGATGCAATCATGAACAAAACCACAAGTAATCTGTATTTGACGGTGTCCAAGAGCCACAGTAAAACACATAACGGCAAGCACATTTGAAATAATCCTGATACAATTTACTCGAGAGAGAGAGAGAGAGAGAGAGAGAGAGAGAGAGAAAAGATTACCTTCCTGTAGCTGCTGCAACTGTCTTTTCAGAGAGGCCAGTTTGTCTTGGTACATTCTGAGAGGAAATATACAGAGCTGGTATCACAAATATTGGGACTGTGTGCGGAACAGGAAAGTCATTCATAACTTTCACGTTTCAATTTTTCTGTGTATAAGATCCAACCAGCTGGGCTGATAAAACACTCACTGCTCTTTGATTTCAACAAAGTCATCCTCATCATGCTTGGCAAGGTCCGTCTCACTGGCATCTTCAGTGTCTGGAAGACGACAAAGACCAGAAACTAAGAGATACAAATTCAGCATAAACAGATTAAAGTCATAAAAGGCGTCTGTGGAATCTACAGTGGAATAATTTAACACGACTTCGAGAAACAACCCTAGGAGATTCTCCCTACACAAACTTAGTGCTACAGAGAGACAGCCGATCCAAGGGCGTGCGTGGCGCTGGAACACACACACCAGTCAGTAGATAGGAAACCGGAGAAGCCCGTATCGGTCACATATCTGTAATTATGCAACGCATAATGTTATTTTCTGTGATCGATATCAGATAAACAGCCCAGCTTGACGTACGTATTTGTAATTGAATCCATTGATAGTGTGCTTCTAGTGTAAAGTATGTGTGTTGTTGCAATGGTTCAGAAAGGATCCCCGGCTAACTTGCTCGTACTGTCAGTGCAAAGCTAACACGTTTAGGCTAGTCAGTGTGATGCGGGGAGAGAATGGGGATCTAAGTTTATAAGCGCATTCCGGCCGCCCGCCGGCGGAGCCTCCCGAACCCGACGGAAGGACTTAGTAAGGCCCCGCCGTCCAAGCTGACACGGCAGCTTTCATTTTAGGTTAGCATTATTCTGCTAGCCTAAATTAGCTTCTTCTTTTTTTTTTTCTAACAATTTTTTTTTTAAAAGATCGACGAACCCGATTCTCGCTATCGTATTCCGGAATAGCCGAGCAGTCAACGTAGCCGGATGGCACGAAAACAAGCGTGGATATGCGAGCCAAACCCCAAGGAGCACGCTAACCTTGTGGCGTTGTCATTGTCCTGTTTCTGCTTGTCTGTCTCCCACTGCAGTCTCTGCTGTCCCCGAATATTGTGTAAAGAGCCGTGCGGCGGACAGACACCGTCTGCCTGCGGACCTGTCAACGCTCGGATCTGGCGTTACGCAGCTAGCGTTAGTCCGCAAATTAACGCAATGTACCTCAATTGGATGAGCGCTCGTTTAAATAGTGATTCGGTACAAGCGCGCTGAAAAACATAACGCTACTGTCGTTGCCGTAAATTGCAGTGAGGTTTTATTTTATTAGCAAATATTTCCTGCGGATTAATTCCAGCCAATGCTGCGTTTAGCGTTAGCTGATTTAGTAATCGTGTCAGCAAAAGCGAGATTGTCATTATTGAGTTAAATCCCCCCACAGTGCGTCTAAGGGATTTTTCTTGGGGTTCATTTAATCTGATTTTTTTTTTTTTTAAAGCTTCTTTACTGGGCACGACGTTTACGGGCTGTGCGTCATTCTTTTAGCTAACATTTGGTATTGTATAAAATAGCTCAATAGCTAACGTGTGGCCGAAGCGCGCAACTGGATGGTTTGTCCAGCTTCACTAGCAACCTGCTAGTAAACTCCTGAGCTAATACAAATTTAGCGCGAAGCGCCACAATATTTAAACTTCAACTCACTCTTCATACAACAATCTGCGCTGTATCACTAACATATGTGTGCAATAATTGCGTTTCCGACGCAATCCCAACAAGTAGCCAGAGCGTCCGGTCGATTCGTTTAAACGCTACCTTCTTCGGAGTCTCTTCCCCTGAAACTCCGATCATCGTCGTCCTCCACGCTATCGAGTTCCTCTTCGTCGTTGTAATAATCCACCATGGGCGACAACAAAGTCGAAGCCATTTGTTCGCATTGAAAATGTAAACAAACACAAAATAAACAATCGATTTCTGTTTTGCAGCTTACTTGGAACAGCGCCTACAACTGAGAGGACCCAAGTGTGCCAAACTGCGTGCCTGTCTGCAATGTTGCATATATCACATTTTAAAGTGAAAAACATCTTCGAGTTGTTTTTGTTTTTGACAACAAGTAAGGAAATAATTTCATATAACAAGTGCAAATCAGCAATAAGCACGTTTCCTTCATGTACATTCCAATCTATTTCAAAACATTTAGACAGGCATATTTCCGGACGCCATAGGATGTAGGGTTGCGTTGTTTTGGCTCCCGCTGTTCATCGTTCATTATTTCCACGTTCAAGAAGATTTGGTGGTTAATTGTAATTTCCAATGCTTTTCACCCTCCTCTTAAGATATCTTTGTGTTTTCCAGTGCATGAAGGTGCTTATATAGCATTTAATCCAATCAGTTCTAATTACATTTTTAATATTCCCAATGAACACAAGATTTACGTGTCTTTTTAAACATGCTATCGCATAATGCTGCACATTATGTATACTTCGCTTACTTTTATTATTCATTATCTTAAACATAGTCATGTACAGTATTTCATTACAGCACATACAACATAGTCTCCAGAGAGTCCGAGATTACACAAGACAATATTTACACACCCTCCTTTAAGATCAAATCTAAATTCTATGACAGCAGTATTAGCGCTCATTGCGTCTTAAGAAATTGCAAGTCTACACATGCCTGCATTTGCAAGAGATGCCTTTAACGAGTCACTTGTATATCAACCGAAAATAGTGATAGATCCAACAGAATTAATTGTTGCTTGTTTGCAATGTAGTAAAACAAAAACTCGCTTTTGCTTGAGATACAATTTCCAGGTAGCAGGTAAACAGGTATTTCAAGATCAGTTAGCAGTGCATATATGTCATAAATCATGTTATGTTTATCTGGGATTTTATTATAAAACAACAGCTCGTCTTCGGACTGCGCTTCGAATTTGAGTGGACTGTTCCTTTACAAAGCGCGTAAATTCCACAGGGACAACACTAGGTGGCAGCGTTGTAACATACATTTGGATTCGCATTTAAAGCAACGCTATGGCTGAGCAAATTAAAGCTGCTTTTGTTTGCATTGTGTGGGATAAAACAATTGACGTTAATATACTTACGAATCAACTGCTGTTTTTGTTTTTTTTAAGTACAAGCACTTGAAAAGCGCACATTTGGATGCGTCATTACACGAGACGACTGTATTTCCGCTCCCTGTCAAAGTGTCTGAGGTGCGGTGCGGGGCGGTGCGGGGCGGTGCGGGGCGGTGCGGGGCTGAGCTCCCGCTGCTCCGTCATTCAGGAAGTCCGAAGCCGCAACACTTCGAAAAGTCACACCGACGACTTCAGAGTCGGACTAAATGTGAAGCGAGCGCGGCTCGTCATTAAAAGACGAGTTTGACGAAAGGTGAGCGGCTGTTTGTCTTTAGCTCTCTTTAGATGTTTTTAGCTCTCTTTAGCTGCTTTTAGCTGCTTTTAGCTTGCTGTCACTGGTTTTCTTTTAGCTTGCTGTCACTGGTTTGCTTTTAGCTTGCTGTCACTGGTTTTCTTTTAGCTTGCTGTCACTGGTTTTCTTTTAGCTTGCTGTCACTGGTTTTCTTTTAGCTTGCTGTCACTGGTTTTGTTTTAGCTTGCTGTCACTGGTTTTGTTTTAGCTTGCTGTCACTGGTTTTGTTTTAGCTTGCTGTCACTGGTTTTGTTTTAGCTTGCTGTCACTGGTTTTGTTTTAGCTTGCTGTCACTGGTTTTCTTTTAGCTTGCTGTCACTGGTTTTCTTTTAGCTCGCTGTCACTGGTTTTGTTTTAGCTCGCTGTCACTGGTTTTCTTTTAGCTTGCTGTCACTGGTTTTCTTTTAGCTTGCTGTCACTGGTTTTGTTTTAGCTTGCTGTCACTGGTTTTGTTTTAGCTTGCTGTCACTGGTTTTGTTTTAGCTTGCTGTCACTGGTTTTGTTTTAGCTTGCTGTCACTGGTTTTGTTTTAGCTTGCTGTCACTGGTTTTCTTTTAGCTCGCTGTCACTGGTTTTGTTTTAGCTCGCTGTCACTGGTTTTCTTTTAGCTTGCTGTCACTGGTTTTGTTTTAGCTTGCTGTCACTGGTTTTGTTTTAGCTTGCTGTCACTGGTTTTCTTTTAGCTTGCTGTCACTGGTTTTGTTTTAGCTTGCTGTCACTGGTTTTCTTTTAGCTTGCTGTCACTGGTTTTGTTTTAGCTTGCTGTCACTGGTTTTCTTTTAGCTTGCTGTCACTGGTTTTCTTTTAGCTTGCTGTCACTGGTTTTGTTTTAGCTTGCTGTCACTGGTTTTCTTTTAGCTTGCTGTCACTGGTTTTGTTTTAGCTTGCTGTCACTGGTTTTCTTTTAGCTTGCTGTCACTGGTTTTCTTTTAGCTTGCTGTCACTGGTTTTGTTTTAGCTTGCTGTCACTGGTTTTCTTTTAGCTTGCTGTCACTGGTTTTCTTTTAGCTTGCTGTCACTGGTTTTGTTTTAGCTTGCTGCCACTGGTTTTCTTTTAGCTTGCTGTCACTGGTTTTCTTTTAGCTTGCTGTCACTGGTTTTGTTTTAGCTTGCTGTCACTGGTTTTGTTTTAGCTTGCTGTCACTGGTTTTGTTTTAGCTTGCTGTCACTGGTTTTGTTTTAGCTTGCTGTCACTGGTTTTGTTTTAGCTTTATGTCACTGGTTTTCTTTTAGCTTGCTGTCACTGGTTTTCTTTTAGCTTGCTGTCACTGGTTTTCTTTTAGCTTGCTGTCACTGGTTTTGTTTTAGCTTGCTGTCACTGGTTTTCTTTTAGCTTGCTGTCACTGGTTTTCTTTTAGCTTGCTGTCACTGGTTTTCTTTTAGCTTGCTGTCACTGGTTTTCTTTTAGCTTGCTGGCTCGCGTTAGCCTCTCGCTCTCTCACTGGAACGGCACTTCCTCCTGTCTGAGCGGCTAAGCTACCCGTGGCTAAAACATCAAACGCAGCGGAGTGGATATCGATAAGAAGCTGCGCCTGTTTGATTATTAGGTGAAGTTGTGAATGACCATCTCCTTTCAGCAGAGACGGTGGCGAGGAGAGCCCAGCTGCTACCAGCGCAGAGCGCAACAGGGCTAAGTGCGCAGCTTTCCCCGTCTAGATATCCCGAGCAAAGTGCGCGTCTGTCTTTTGACGCGTTTCTGCACCTGCTTCAGATCTACGCGGACATTTCTTTGGATTGCGTGGAGAAGCCGCTTCGCTTTTTCTGCTTTTGTCCCCACGGGGGGGAGGGGGGGGTGAGTACGGAGAGCAAAGGTTGTATGTAAGTACAGTTGTGGGTTTTAATGCCGTCACGAAGGACGGACGATATGTAAACTCGCACTACGAGTTATTTTTTATCAATACAGCGCAACGTGGGGAAAGTGTGTGGGTCCGTCACGAACGCGTGTGGTGCCTGGATCGATTTCATCCTACATAGTTTTTACTATAAAACGTTGTAACATGATCCGCTACGGAACGACCCGGAGCGCGTTTTGGCAGCGCGCATTTAAAGCTAACTCCGTCTCTGAACGCTCAGCCAGTGGAATATTCTGCGCATGCATGTGACACTTTGTGCCGTTTCTATTGTTGTAGTGGTTTGCATTGATTTAATCCAAAAACAATAGCCCGACGTCATTCCTCGAATCCACCGTGCCCTCATTTAAATAAATAATCTGCGCTGGAAGTAAATCATGACGCGCTCGGAACGGCAGATGGACGCGGCGGTCTGAGCGCCGGAGCCCGGGCTGGCCCGACATGATGATGTCATCCCTTCCGCGGAGCGCATGAGTGAGAGAGGCAGCGAGAGTCATTAACAATAATAATAATAATAATAACAACGAGCTCCATGAAATTATTCTTTATAATACTTGAAGACATCTTTCTATTCGTGGCTGGAAGAAACTATTTAAGATAATTGTATACGCATTTGTTACGCGTTAGTACAGTGTTTTACTCCTTTCCAGGAAATGCTGAATATACATTTGTGCTTTTCTGTCTTTTCGCCCCATTTTGTGTGTAGTTCTGAGTTTCCTTGTGCCGCATTAGTTTTGCAGGGAGCCGTATTGTTGTGCAAGTCCTTGCTTGCATCACTCACATCCGCTGTATTGCATTAATCTGCAGCCTGTTGACCATGCAACTGTGAAAGGCAGCAACACATAGCCTTGCTTATTTGTGAAGGTGTCAAGGATTCCCTATTTAATCAGCATTTTCCTTTGTGTTATGTTCACACAAATGTTTCAGATATAAACTAATAATGTAATAGTAAATGTTAATTTCTCTAAGCCTGCCCGTCTGGTCAGGGAAAAGCTTGTTGTAGTTGTGATGGTAATAATCAAATCACTATTCGTTTCATTTATACTCTTCAAAACTGGATGTGACAGATCATGTGACGTGACGACGGGCTTCTCAACCGAGTCGATCATGAATGCATATTGATCACAGTCGTTTCTTTTTCACAGACCTTCCTGACAGGATATGGGGGCATTAGTTGAGGGGTGCATTTTCACAAATCCCTTTTGAATTCAAGTGTTGTGCTTGTATACAATATGCTGATCATAGGAAAGGAAGAGATCAGCTGCTTTTGACAATTTGCTGATGTGGCTGTCAGACAGAGGGTAAGGAGTGGGTACAAGCTAGTCGGACTGGCTCTTAGTGAAGGTTCACTATGGGCAGGCAGCCGTTTGAACACAGAACTGCTTTAATTCTGGTCTAAATTAGGTTTGAGTCTAATTCTCTGTCTGACCATTTTCAGATTGGTCAGACAACGATGAACCAAACTTTATAAAAATAACTCTTAGGGAACGAGATCTCATGGATTTTGTGTCTCTTCCCACCCCTAATAACTTGATAAGTAAACGGGTGTCAGTACTAACTCTTATTTTGATGACCCCCGCCCCCCCCCCCCCCCCCATGAGTGTGTTTTTCCTTTTGATTCACAACTCTTTTAATGCAGTGGCATTTTTATTTCTTTTTTTCTGTCTCACTTGGATTATGATACGTCTAATTCGAGAGGAACCTGAAGGCGTATACGAATCCTGTGTTTATTCAGATTATTGCTTAAGACACTGCTGAGGACAGCCTCGTCTGTCCAACTGTGACCTAGGACGTGACATCCCACCGTAGCTTGTGAGGAACTCTTCCTTCCTTATCTCTGTTCTTTCCTGAGGTCATGTGGATGTCAAAGGATAACGGGCCCACCGGTAGCCCCATACGTTTGGCCCTGTAATGAATTTACTGGCTGTTTGCAAGGTCTGCTCCTCATATCTGTGAAACAGGCATTGTGGTAGTTTCCTTAAATTGAAAATGTTTACATGCGAGGAGTCTTTTTTTGTTTTCTTCTTTTGCATCCAGGGAAACCTGGTTTAAGGATATCACTCACAGTTAATTAATCCACCTCTGCATCTCTCACAAACACTCAACTGAAAGCAGTGAACTTTTCTCTTCTGTGTGAGGGGAGGCTGACTTTTGTTTAGCCATTTCTATAGCAGCATCGTAGTGGAGCACATCAAATATTAAAGCAGCCGTGTCAGGCATAATGTTCTGCAGTCATCTGGTTTAGCATGTCTAATGTAGGAATACCCGCTCAGATGATGAGGAGAATTATGTTCTGTGCCCCAACCTCTCCTCGTGGAGCAAATGTGTTAAAGCGTACTGCTTTGAATTATACTTTATTTTACTTATTACTACAAGATTGGGGTATTTTCAGACCAGCAAGAGAAATACCCAGTGCAGGTATTTGGTTATAGGATAAATCTGAAGTTGCTTTTAATTTGATTACATTATTAGTTCAGAGTTTGCATGCCCGTGTCAACAGTGCATCAATGCCCTGTTTATGTCCACCACAGACACAACAGAGTGACTTCATAGTTTAATTAAGGCCTAATCCCCATTCCCCCCTGAGTTTCAGTACCTGCTGCTACCCCTCCATTTTGTATGTTTCCATGTAGGGTAGTTTGTAGGTTATGGAGGGGGTAACGGTCATGTAACCCTCCGGATGGCCCTTCAAACAAAATGTTTTCAGTTGCAGACTAATAATGGAGGGGTAGAATATAGTGCTAGAAACTCCCAGAAGGCTTTGCAAAGAGAGGCAGCGTAAAACAAAGATGACTAAAAGACATTTGTAAATGTTATGTAGCTCCTCAAATAATGAGCTCAGAGTTATCGCTGGTTGATAATAATTGCAGCAACAGGCTTATATGTTCAAATAAATCGTTCATATTTTTAAGGGATGCGTGAACAAACCAGGCTCCTAATCTGAATTCCATCAGAACAGAAATCTGCTGCTAAACTGCTGTGGAAGTGAGTGAGCTGACTCTTGTACTTGTTTGCCAATGTATAAATGCAGTTGCAGTTATCTTATCCATAATGTAACTAGCCTACTGATAAGGTGACGGGCGGTGTCCCATTTCCTAGATCAACATTCTTGTTTACTACCTGTTCTGAGTCAATTGTGAGGGACGAATAAAAAGAGGGGTAGGGTTAAAAAGAAGAATTTCAATTGGGCTTGAATATATGTGCTTGTGTACCCTTTGATGGTCCCTATCTTTGAAGGACCAGAAGTCAAGTCACAACCAGATACTCTTTCGTATATTTTAAATTTAATTGGTACACTACTATTGCCGTGAAAGGAGTCATGGAGAAAATATTGAAATGGATCTCGTCATGACCGAGCCAGCTGGTGCAGACCGTCATGGATCTTGGTCCTGTGATATCTGTGTCAGAGGGGAGGAAGCCGCAGTCGAACAGATGTCTCACCTCACACGGCTGAAAATTGTCTTTGTGCGATCCACCGGTTTAGATATTTGCTGCACGGTACTACCCAGGTGTCACCCGGTCCAGTCTTCACAATGACAGGAACACTTTTATTGTTGCATTTCAAATTTGGTCTCGCCTCAGGAAGCACACCTTTTCACCTGGCGGGTCCAATGTTTTTCTCTTCATGGCTCTTGTTGGCTCTCCACCAGTGTAACGTCTGGCTTGACTTGTGTACTGTCCACAGAGTTACTGATATGTTACATACCAAAATGCAGAACAAGTTGGTGCGTAAATGCCTCATTGCTTCTTGCGTATCAAATGAAGTGTACTGGCTCTTTTTATTTTTTGTCCTGAAGCATACTGTGTCATAAGAGAGGCATTTTGGCAAGTCGGCCTCACTGGGTGTGGGAGGTTAACATCAGCGACTTGATTACAGACTTTCATTAGAAGCACGCCTCCAATCATCTGGTGAGCTTGCAGCTCTGACGATGAGTTTGCCCCTCCAACCCCCACCCCCTATTTTTCAACCCCCATTATGTCTGGCTACATCTGTCTGTAGTTCTCTGGTGTAATCTGCAGGCCTCTTTGCTCTTCCATGTCTAGGCCAAGTTGAAGTGTTACGAAACTATGGCTGCAGCCATCATCGTCACCCAAAGAGACATGACCATTGCTGACGGCTGACTTGTCTTACATCGGCCCACCACCGCCCCTCCTTGGCCTAGGGCTTAATTTAGCATGGAAGAATGAAGGAAAGGGTTTAGGCAGGAGTATTTTTAGAACTGCGTGTTCAGTGTGACAAATGCCTTTTAAAAAATTGAAAGTGTCATGTCATTTGTGTCCTTTCTGCTGACTCGCTCTCCTGCATGCGACCGAGTGGGAAGACTCCAGTGAGCGTGGCTAGCTTAACGGAGTGGGGCAAGTCAGTACAGCTTAGAATGCATGCATGTGATGGACACATTTGCTGATGTGAGTAGGGGTGAGGTAATACACTGCACCATATTATCTATTTTGGGAGTATTTGCCTGCCCAAAGCTCTTTGGAGTCTGACAGGCCGACGTCATCATAATTTCTTCTCCGATCCTTTAGAACATGTTTCCAATATCAAAAATGTGAAGGTGTCATTCCATACCTGATGAGCTAATCGACCACTTTTGTGGAAGCTCAGCAGTGGACACTGTGGCCAATGTTTGTATTATTTAAATATTGTTCCGAAGCTCTGAGTCCCAAACATGACCAAGTCATGCAGGGCTTTTCAGAGTGATGTCACCAGGATGCGGATTGCCGTAAGCATTTTCGCTCTGGCTGCCACGGAACCGACATAAATGCTTGTGATGTCTCATCTGGTGGGCTTCCAGAGTATATGCTACCCCCTTTCCCAAGAGAATTTAGCTCTGCCCAAGCTACGTGAAGCCTTAATGCTATGACTGGACAGCCTCCATTGGGTCAAGTGGAGATTTGCCTCTAATGAATCAGGGGGAGATTGTGTTGCGCTCTCACCAGCCAGCAGTGAGTCTGGTTAAATGTCACTTTAATTTTTGTGTACTTCATTTTTTTTAGTGTGTGATCAAACCTTGCCAAAAAAATAGAGTACAGTTAAAAACAATATCAAAGTTAAAGCCATTATGGCAGTTACATGGTTTCTATTGAGGGATTGAACATTAAGTTATATTATGCATTTCATAATTTTCCACTTGGGAGCCAGTATCTTGGGGTTTTTAGCTAACCGCTGCGTCCTCTGGCTGAGAATGAATGTTGTCATATTGCACATGGGAGCATAGAAGTAGAAAAAGGCCGATCTGAGCCAAAGCAGATTCTTCTGCAACCCTTTTCTCACTCAATTGTCCATGCTCGGATAGAGTTTTATGCTGTATGCCTTTTTGAAGCTTGATGGCCTGAGGTCAGACTGAACAATTGTCCTTTTAAACTCTTCTGTAGAGGAAACCTTGCCAGACAGCTCCTCCCTTCACTAATTCTGGCTTTAATTTCCTCCTTCACTTACAAAAAACTCTCATCATACAAAAACACAAATGAGCCGGATGTGCAACACAGCAAAGCCAGGAGTCCATGAACCCAAGGATAATTGCAGGGACAATATATTCCCAGAGGGGATACAAGGAATAGGTTGAATAATTACTGGGCAATGAGGGTATCAAAGAGGCTGATGCAATCACACCCATTTCTTAGCTTTTCACAGAAAACATCATGCTCTACGTCCAGCTAATGTTTTGTGGGGTGACTGGCCATTTCACATTGGAAAGTCCATTTTATCAACCATTTCACAGTTTTAAAAAAAGCAAGCCAGTATTAATAGCAGATACATTTTTTGTTATATGAACCACTTTGTTTTTGAAGGCGCTATATTAATAAAGTTATTATTAAATGTAAAGATCAAACTTCTGAACAACATTTTTTATGACATTGGGTCGACTATCCAACATTTTGTGGCTGTTGTTTCTAATGTTAAGGTCTGGAGCAAAAAGACAAGTTGTGCAGGTTAAGTGCTGCCAAGCTATTTGACATAGCTTGGCCCTGCTCGGCCAACGTGTCGCCTGTGGCCAGATTTATTTATATTATGTAGATTCATAAATAGTTGTTCAACATTTCACTGCCTGAGCCTTAAAAGAGCCCACACATTCCACTGCTACATTTTGCTTATTGACACAGATTGATGTAATTTGCCTGATCATTTACAGCTTTCCTCTGTACACACACACACACACACACACACACTGGACTACATGGAATTAGCAAACAAGTAATTAATAATTAAGATGGTGGAGGGGTGGGGGGGTAGGGGGGATATAGGCTTGGGTGAATGGGCACAGATCTGAAAGTGGAAGAGGAAGTTCTGAGCAATAAACTCCCAAACTAATTGCGGACAGACATTATAGGGGCTGAAATCCTAAATCCCGAAGCCCATGAGCTCTTTCCCTCTCTGTAAAGCCCTCTGATGATGTACCGGTAGGTAATTTATGCTGTTGGTGTATTTGCAAAAGAAAAAGGGCAAAAAGACCAAACACAAGGGAAATGACTCGGTGACCTAAATGCAGGTTTCCTTTTTAGGGTTTCCTCGACTTGATCTGCTCCCTGTCTCTCGCTTTCATTTTACCCGTTGGTCTCATTACGAGAGAAAATGCCGGTAGGTTTCCTTCTGTCTGTCGTCCTCGCATTGGTACAGACGTCCGATCCGCTATTACTACCTCGCCGACTTCACACAGGTGAAACGACAGACCCCTCTTCATGCCTCCATTGTGTATAGACAAAATGGCGAGCCAGATTGAAGGCATACCTGTCCTGCCTTGAGCAGACTGTTGGACCTTTTACGCCGCCGCTGTTCTGTTAAGGATAAGCAAACATTGTTGTCTGAAACAACGGTCTTCTCTGTTATGCGTTCTCTGTGTAAGAAATGTTTGCATAAATGGGGCTAATTTAGTTTGGGTTTTGACTGGGATTTCAAGGACCCTCCCACTCTTTCAATAAATTGTTAATTGTGCAAGGCAATTATACATAGCAATTACACTTAGCATGTATCTGTCACTTCTATCCTTTTACTACTAAATCTGCATCTTTTGAGATTTAATTAAGCTTTTATTAAACAGTGGCTGTATTTTATATTATATTATATATTATATTAATACTGGCTAACAGACTCGTGGTTTAGAATAAATCATGGGCTCTGGTTTGACATGTTCTGTTAACGTAACGGCTCGTCGCTAATGTGACTGTAGACAGAGCTGCTGCTAATTGAACACATTTCTACTCTGGAATAAATGAATGAGAGTCCATTCATGTTAAATTTAAGTACTGCTGTACTATGGTATAAAACTCCTCATCACTTTGTGCTGACGTGACAAATATATTTTCATCATATTTATGACACGAACACAGAAAAGACTAATGAATAACAAAAATAGGTCATTGCATTCTTTTTCCTAGTACCTTTCTTTTTCTGTATCTGCTGTCATTTCCATCAGAGTACAGAAATCAGTTACATGCGTTAAAGTGAATTGCCCACAGTCATTTGCAGGGCTGCCCTGCTAATCAATACTGCTTTGTTTCAGGGGTCACAGGCCAAAAAGATTTAGCGCCCAAGGGTAAAGCCTTGCAGTAGATTTTCTTTTTAACAATTTTATTTGAAAGAAAATAACCTCGCTGCTCTCCTTGTACTGTAACTGGAGTTTCAGCAAATGGAGGCTGTTCTTCACTTTGTCACGTTCTCCCACATGTTCTTTTTCCGGCTTCAACTCATGACCTCCTTGTCTTATATATTAGAAAGTGTTTTTCCAACACACTCCTGTGCATGCTGTTTGTGACTGACAGCTAGAAGTCATGCAAATATCAGCCGGATTTACTCAAAGCTTGGGAAGAGAAGGTTGTATCTATGGCTTTATGTCTATGCAGATGATGTATCTCACACACAAATCAGTCTATATCTTACTGTGATGCCAAGTGGAACATCTGGGTGACATGAGTATGTCATGTGTGCAGATAGTCTGGAGCACTGAGCTGCTAACATGCTGCTCATGCTGTGTCTGTCATATGGACTTAGTGTTACCGTAGTTTGAGCTCAAGAGCAATCCTAGTGTTTATTCTTACTTTTTCAGTTCATTTATTTCAAATTTTCCTCTGGACAGTGTCTGAGATATTGCTATAAAGATCCAAATATATTCTCTGTAAATTGCTTAAGTTTAGTTTAATGCTTTTCAGACATATTTGCATTCACCACAGTTTGTACTTTGAGCTTTGTTCAGTGAGTCAGCTCGGAGGAGGTGGCACTGGCGGAGTCGTGTTCGGTTAAAATAATGAACTGGTAGTGTACCGGGCCCGCAGAAATAGATTCAGACCATAATGATTGCCTGAGAGAAAAGAAATTACATGAACTTCATGCTCCCACATTTGGGCATGTGCTATACAGCTGTCAAGAAGCAGAAATAAGTGCTTGTAGAGTAACAAACTGTTTGGATGGGATTCAAAATGTTTTCTTCTTTTTTTGCATATTAAAGTAGTGTTTAAAACTCAACATATTTTAAGGTATGGGATACAATTCTTTGTTTTTTCTATAACCTTGGCTGTGTGTGTGTGTGTGTATGTTTGAGATCAAGGTTCAATCAGTGTACTCCCTCATTTATTGTATTTATTGTACTTTGTCCAGCTGAAAACCAATCCCCTTCTCCCTGACCTTCACCTGGATTTCTTCTGCTACAGTCCCCCAAGGCTGTTTAACAGTTTTTGAGCAATAACAATCTGTTGAGTTGGTGGTTTTATAGTATGGCAGATAACAGGGTATATAAAATAAAATGGTATGTAGCCCTCTCGATTTGAAAGTAGTATCTGGTTTGTGTTGGTTAAATCGTAGCTTCTATAACCTGTTGATCTTTCAAACATTTCATCTCCACCGGTGGTGCCCTTGCTCCACCTCCCTCACGTTCTCTGATGTGCAGAAATGTCTGAGGGACTACTGAATTATTTAACATCCTGTTGATGGCATTCTGTGACATGACACAAGTGCGTGTGCTCGTTTCATTCACTGTGGCTGTGCGTGTATGCTTGTTTTTATTTAAGAGGAGGGATTTGGAAGAGAGTAAAGAGATTGCTTTTGTGTGTGTTTCGGAAAAAGACAGCAGAACACACACACACACGCACACCATTGACGAGATTGGGGGGTGGGGGGGAGGGTTCAGTTTAAAAGGACTGAGCGCTGATAGCTGCCAGAGAGGATGAATGGCTTTAAAGAGAAAACTCCGGCCTTCACTCTGAAAGGATGGACACACACACTGACCCCTCTGGATTCATGGGATTGGTTTAAAAAAAAGAAGCTTTCATACTGAAGGAGGGTGTGTGTGTGTGTGTGTGTGTGTGTGTGTGTGTGTGTGTGCGTGCGTGTTTGTGTGAGCTCGTCTAACATAGGCCTTCTATTAGATTATCACTGAGATTTTGCTGGAATACATTTTGTGTTTATTTTACTGTGATCCCCAGGACATTGAGATAAATGTTTTGCATTGTGGCCCATCTGGAAGACTTGTTTTATTTTTAGTATGATGAGTGATGAGTATGATGAGTCTGTATGTGTGTGTGTGTGTGTGGCGCCACACACACACATACAGACAACAGGCAACCATTAAAGCAGACACTCATACACTACAAACAATTTGGAAGAGCCTAAATTGCATGTTTTTGGAGGTGGGAGGAAACCGGAGAAAACTCACGTGGACACTGGGAGAACACACAAACTCCTCACAGAAAGGATTCGGACAATTACAAGTTGTCTGAAAAGCAGCTTAATATTAAGCTAAATAGAAGCGAGGCTTGAACATCAGGAAGTGGATGATCGCTGGCTGTAACTCCCTTTGCTCTCTTTTGCATTCTCCGTTTTTAAAATTCTGTTTCATGCCTCATCGTTTTTAGATTGCCAACAACAAGAGCACAGCAAATGCAGAAGTTACAAGCATTCCCACACATGCCATAAAACATGACACAAGATTGAGAATGGAAGTTGAGGTCTTCGTAGTACCTACAGTATCTTGAATCTTTAAAATCAGCCTCTTGAAGATGGGCTGAAGTAAATGACGCACACTTTCACCTTTCTCACTCCTTCTTTCTATCTATAGCTTCCGCTTGTTGGTTGGTCACAAATGCCAAGCAGGATGGTGTGAGTGAAGAGAAGAAGTGCAGCCCAACTTCCCTAGAGGTTCATGCAAGCGTCAGTTTGTGTTATAAATCATTCAGGGACACTCCGAAGGAGCACGATTCATTTTTATTCCTCTTTTCTCATCTGTCCTCTCCTTTTATTTCTGCATGTGGTGTCATCAGTGTGTGAGTGGAGGAGGTTGGGAGGTGGCTGTGAAACACAAGGGGGTCATGAATACAATTATTGATTGTATGCGCTGCATCACAGCATTAAATAACAGGATACTGAGGAAATAACTTAAACTTTTGGGACAGTCTGCCAATCATTTCATTTTTGGTTCCCCCCACACTTGCATCTTAGCACACATTTGTCAGCCATAATTTTAACTATAATGTCACTGTTGTCAGTTGAGACACATTTCGAAGTGACGTTCACGCATGCCTTATAGTGGCCATAATGGTGTGCGTCTCATAAATGGATTCTTTAGTTATCATATTTTTATATTTGAACTTTTACTTGGCTGGTCATCTCTATACAACCCAGAGTTGTAGATTTAAATACCCTTCTGTATAATTTACAATATGTTTGACCCATTTAATGTCATGTAGGAGGCCTGCATGCATGCGTACGTACATGACACATGCAGTACATGTGTATAGGCAGGGGCCTAGACAAGCCGCTAGTTCATCGCAGGCCCACAAATAGACAGACAAACATTAAGGTGCGAGAAAGCCCACGCAGACACGGAGAACCTGCGAACTCTTCACAGAAAGGCCCCGAGTTGGAGCTGAACTAGAGATCTTCTTGCTGTGAGCCAACAGCGCTAAACATTGCGCCATCATGCTGCCCGTGAACAAGAACTGCTATGATGAATATCAAGATTAGAGAAGAGAGATATGTATTGGTAGGAAAGGAATGCAACTCCTGTCAAACAAAACAACAAACGCCTGCAGACACTGCCCGTAATAATAAGCATAACCATGAACGGATGAAGCGGGAATCTTCAGAACTCGTGTAGCACAGCCCTAACAAATGTGTGCAACCTTTTGTGTTGGCATTTTCAGTTCAAGAAGTATGAATCTACTTCTTATATTCTTTCTGGACTAATATCTGCAATAATAGTCTAGAGAAGTCCTTGAGTGGCATCAATAGCTGAGGTTACCGAATATTGTTGTTATTGATCATCATCAAAAGGTTCTAAATTGTTTTTAGTATCTTTATACACCAACCATGAAATGTGAAAGTGAATGTGTATTTTTAACTGATTTTTGAATCCGTAAATGGTGCTTTCAATGCTAAAATACAATATTCTTTTACTGACTCCATTCTTGCTCCGTTCCGGATGAAATTGGATGATAAGATTTGACGGTGTCAAATTCCAGAAACATCAGTCAATTAAAGCCGCAAGCGGCGTTGTAGGCCCTCGCCGGCCGACAGGCCGTTGAGCTGACCCGCCGACGCACGCCGCTTTTGTCCTGAGTGCTTCGCAAGTGTTTAGATTTGAGCGGCATTAGTAGCTCACAGTTTAGTCAAATCGTTATTTGGATTATATGGCCATCTGCCGTCAGGAGTTTCAATCCAATATGGCCGCCTTCCTGTGTGTCTGGGGGTGTGGCCACAATACATTTTTTTTTTGCCCTGACATGACGCATGTCTGTACCGAATTTCGTGGCTGTCCGACAAAGTTGGCGTCGGACCCCTCCCCATAGGAGGGGTTGCCATCGCCATGGCAACAGCGTAAAAACAACATGGTTACGATTGTGTTTTTTGATCGGGACCACAAAGGGACTTTTCTGGTAAGTTTCAATCATTTCTGGCAAAGTATTTTTTTAATTCCCATTCAATTTTTGTTATCGTTCTCTAGGGGGCGCTGTAAGGCTGATTGTCAAAGTTTCCCTTTTAAAGTGTCCAGGTAGGAAGGGTCAATAAGTGTTTAAAATTTGGTTTGGATTGGAGTGTGTGTGTGTGCAAACGCTGACTCTGCAGTTTTTAAAATTATATCCAATATGGCCGCCTTCCTGTGTGTTTGGGGGCGTGGCCATATTTTTTTTTTTTTTTTGCCCTGACTTGACGCATGTGTGTACCGAATTTCGTGGCTGTCCGACAAAGTTGGCGTCGGACCCCCCATAGGCACAATGCATTGTGATTTTTGTAGGTGGCGCTAGCGCGCCACTTTTTCATGCCCAATTTTAAAACACATAAAATAATTAATTTTTCGCCGGTTCTGAGCTTGGTTCAAAGTTTGGTGAGTTTTCGAGCATGTTCAGGGGGTCAAATTGCCGTTTAAACAGCAGAACAAAGAAAAAGAAAAAGAAAAAGAAAAAGAAAAAGAAAAAGAATTAAAGCCGCAAGCGGCGTTGTAGGCCCTCGCCGGCCGACAGGCCGTTGAGCTGACCCGCCGACGCACGCCGCTTTTGTCCTGAGTGCTTCGCAAGTGTTTAGATTTGAGCTGCATGAGTAGCTCACAGTTTAGTCAAATCGTTATTTGGATTATATGGCCATCTGCCGTCAGGAGTTTCAATCCAATATGGCCGCCTTCCTGTGTGTCTGGGGGCGTGGCCATAATACTTTTTTTTTTGCCCTGACATGACGCATGTCTGTACCGAATTTCGTGGCTGTCCGACAAAGTTGGCGTCGGACCCCTCCCCATAGGAGGGGTTGCCATCGCCATGGCAACAGCGTAAAAACAACAACATGGTTACGATTGTGTTTTTTGATCGGGACCACATGAGGGACTTTTCTGGTAAGTTTCAATCATTTCTGGCAAAGTATTTTTTTAATTCCCATTCAATTTTTGTTATCGTTCTCTAGGGGGCGCTGTAAGGCTGATTGTCAAAGTTTCCCTTTTAAAGTGTCCAGGTAGGAAGGGCCAATAAGTGTTTAAAATTTGGTTTGGATTGGAGTGTGTGTGTGTGCAAACGCTGACTCTGCAGTTTTTAAAATTATATCCAATATGGCCGCCTTCCTGTGTGTTTGGGGGCGTGGCCATAATTTTTTTTTTTTTTTGCCCTGACTTGACGCATGTGTGTACCGAATTTCGTGGCTGTCCGACAAAGTTGGCGTCGGACCCCCCATAGGCACAATGCATTGTGATTTTTGTAGGTGGCGCTAGCGCGCCACTTTTTCATGCACAAATTTAAAACACATAAAATAATTAATTTTTCGCCGGTTCTGAGCTTGGTTCAAAGTTTGGTGAGTTTTCGAGCATGTTCAGGGGGTCAAATTGCCGTTTAAACAGCAGAACAAAGAAGAAAAAGAAAAAGAAAAAGAAAAATTAAAGCCGCAAGCGGCGTTGTAGGCCCTCGCCGGCCGACAGGCCGTTGAGCTGACCCGCCGACGCACGCCGCTTTTGTCCTGAGTGCTTCGCAAGTGTTTAGATTTTAGCTGCATTAGTAGCTCACAGTTTAGTCAAATCGTTATTTGGATTATATGGCCATCTGCCATCAGGAGTTTCAATCCAATATGGCCGCCTTCCTGTGTGTCTGGGGGCGTGGCCACAATACATTTTGTTTTTCCCCTGACATGACGCATGTCTGTACCGAATTTCGTGGCTGTCCGACAAAGTTGGCGTCGGACCCCTCCCCATAGGAGGGGTTGCCATCGCCATGGCAACAGCGTAAAAACAACATGGTTACGATTGTGTTTTTTGATCGGGACCACACGAGGGACTTTTCTGGTAAGTTTAAATCATTTCTGGCAAAGTATTTTTTAAATTCCCATTCAATTTTTGTTATTGTTTTCTAGGGGGCGCTGTAAGGCTGATTGTCAAAGTTTCACTTTTAAAATGTCCAGGTAGGAAGGGTCAATAAGTGTTTAAAATTTGGTTTGGATTGGAGTGTGTGTGTGAAAACGCTGACTCTGCAGTTTTTAAGTTTCAATCCAATATGGCCGCCTTCCTGTGTGTCTGGGGGCGTGGCCATAATCTTATATTATTATATTATTATATTATTTATTATTATTATTATATGTATATTATTTAATTTTTTGCCCTGACTTGACGCATGTCTGTACCGAATTTCGTGGCTGTCCGACAAAGTTGGCATCGGACCCCTCCCCATAGGAGGGGTTGCCATCGCCATGGCAACGGCGTAAAAACAACAACATGGTTACGATTGTGTTTTTTGATCGGTACCACATGAGGGACTTTTCTAGTAAGTTTCAATCATTTCTGGCAAAGTATTTTTTGAATTCCCATTCAATTTTTGTTATCGTTCTCTAGGGGGCGCTGTAAGGCTGATTGTCAAAGTTTCACTTTTAAAATGTCCAGGTAGGAAGGGTCAATAAGTGTTTAAAATCTGGTTTGGATTGGATTGTGTGTGTGTGCAAACGCTGACTCTGCAGTTTTTAAAATTCAATCCAATATGGCCGCCTTCCTGTGTGTCTGGGGGCGTGGCCATAATACTTTTTTTTTTTTGCCCTGACTTGACGCATGTGTGTACCGAATTTCGTGGCTGTCCGACAAAGTTGGCGTCGGACCCCCCATAGGCACAATGCATTGTGATTTTTGTAGGTGGCGCTAGCGCGCCACTTTTTCATGCCCAATTTTAAAACACATAAAATAATTAATTTTTCGCCGGTTCTGAGCTTGGTTCAAAGTTTGGTGAGTTTTCGAGCATGTTCAGGGGGTCAAATTGCCGTTTAAACAGCAGAACAAAGAAGAAAAAGAAAAAGAAAAAGAAAAAAATAAAGAAGAATAAAGAATTTTTGCAAAAACAATATAACTTTTTTTCTGAGTATGCGATTTCTACACAAAATACATTTTCGGAATGGTCTCGACGAGGGCTACGCGTCTGTGGGGGCACACAAACACGAGTTGACGAGCTTCGCTCGTCAACTCGTGTTTGTGTGTGTGTCTGTGTGTCTGTGTGTCTGTGTTGTTTAGTGTCGGGGTGTGTGTGTGTGTGCTGTTGAGTGTCGTGGGTGTGGGCGTGGGTGTGTTGGTCGCCCGATGGTTGACTCGCTGCGCTCGTCAACCATCGGAAGACAGTTACAAACACGAGTTGACTCGCTGCGCTCGTCAACTCGTGTTTGTGGATCTCTGTGTGTGTGCATTTGTGTTGTTTAGTGTCGGGGTGTGTGTGTGTGCTGTTGAGTGTCGTGTGTGTGGGCGTGAGTGTGTTGGATGCTGAGGGTTGACGAGCTGCGCTCGTCAACTTTGCCGAGGGTTGACGAGCTGCGCTCGTCAACTTTGTCGAGGGTTGACTCGCTACGCTCGTCAACTTGTCTTCTGCGTTGCAAAAGCAATAGCCCCTTACGCCTAGAATAGGCGCTCGGGCCTAATAAAGAATTTTTGCAAAAACAATATAACTTTTTTTCTGAGTATGCGATTTCTACACAAAATACGTTTTTGGAATGGTCTCGACGAGGGCTACGCGTCTGTGGGGGCACACAAACACGAGTTGACGAGCTTCGCTCGTCAACTCGTGTTTGTGTGTGTGTGTGTGTGTCTGTGTGTCTGTGTTGTTTAGTGTCGGGGTGTGTGTGTGTGTGCTGTTGAGTGTCGTGGGTGTGGGCGTGGGTGTGTTGGTCGCCCGATGGTTGACTCGCTGCGCTCGTCAACCATCGGAAGACAGTTACAAACACAGTTGACTCGCTGCGCTCGTCAACTGTGTTTGTCGATGTCTGTGTGTGTGCGTGTGTGTTGTTGAGTGTCAGTGTGTGTGTGTGTGTGCTGTTGAGTGTCGGTGTGTGTGTGCGTGAGTGTGTTGGATGCCGAGGGTTGACGAGCTGCGCTCGTCAACTTTGTCGAGGGTTGACGAGCTGCGCTCGTCAACTTTGTCGAGAGTTGACGAGCTGCGCTCGTCAACTTGTCGTCTTCTGCGTTGCAAAAGCAATAGCCCCTTACGCCTAGAATAGGCGCTCGGGCCTAAAGAATAAAGAATTTTTGCAAAAACAATATAACTTTTTTTCTGAGTGTGCGATTTCTACACAAAATACATTTTCGGATTGGTCTCGACGAGGGCTACGCGTCTGTGGGGGCACACAAACACGAGTTGACGAGCTTCGCTCGTCAACTCGTGTTTGTGTGTGTGTGTGTGTGTCTGCGTGTCTGTGTTGTTTAGTGTCGGGGTGTGTGTGTGTGTGCTGTTGAGTGTCGTTTGTGTGGGCGTGGGTGTGTTGGTCGCCCGATGGTTGACTCGCTGCGCTCGTCAACCATCGGAAGACAGTTACAAACACGAGTTGACTCGCTGCGCTCGTCAACTCGTGTTTGTCGATGTCTGTGTATGTGCGTGTGTGTTGAGTGTCGGTGTGTGTGTGTGTGCTGTTGAGTGTCGGTGTGTGTGTGCGTGAGTGTGTTGGATGCCGAGGGTTGACGAGCTGCGCTCGTCAACTTTGTCGAGAGTTGTCGTCTTCTGCGTTGCAAAAGCAATAGCCCCTTACGCCTAGTATAGGCGCTCGGGCCTAATAATCGACCGAGCTCAATTGACTTCAATGTTAATGAAAATGTCAAAGTGATCCAGAAACCAGAATCTCTTCTTTATCATCACAAAAATCGAATCATCTATTCCTGGTAACATTCCCAACATTTCCTGAAAATGTCTTCCAGATCCCTCCAGAAACTTTTGAGTTATCTTGCTAACAGAAGGACGGACGGACAAACAAACAAACGCTGGCGATTACACAATTTACGCCTCGGCGGAGGTAATTAAATTGAAATTAAAAATCAATATTTCTAAACTCATATGCGTCTACCCAAATTTATCCACATACTGCCCTCTGATGCTTTCTCAAAGCGCAGTTTAGCAGATTTTCCTGTTTTTTGTATTTTTTATTAGAGAGCTGGTGATTAGAGCTTCTGATTTTAATTCCAGTAAGAATTCCCACATTCTGCCTAATTCCGGTTCCTGTCTAAAGCTGGTTGGGAGGCCACTAAGCTCCTAAACCCTCTGGCTGTACATGCACATGTAAGACACTTGGGTATTCCCACTGGCATGATGGATGGCATTAGTATATTCCCTTGCACATTGTATATGACTGTGTGCAAATACACGCACATGCACTCATTCACAACCATCAGCTTAGCTTCCACTTTCAAGGTGTTTTGAAATAATATGGGCAAACCCATAAGATCGAGTGCAACATGCATGATCTGAAAAATAAAATATTTTTCTTACCGAAGCGTTTCAGACAAATGTATGAAAAGAGAATTGAGTTTAAAATAGGGGACAGTTATTGAGAGAATCGACTCACTGTTCAAAGTTTTGTATACCCTTATACCTTTTGGTTATGGTGTTCTTATTCATTGAAATAATTGAGCTAGATGTTATGATGTCCCATTTAAATATTGTTGTAAGTGGTGCAGAGCTGCATACACCAGCCTGATGAACTTGGTCCTGCAACAACATGTTGGTCCATCAATTAGTCATACCATGACTGACGTAGCCTGAGGGTTAGAGGCTGTGCGATGTGCGTTTTTGTGTTTGAGCTCATGCGTTTCATGTATGTGCATCTTGATTTTACGTGTGTATGCTTGCTTATATTCCCCATATACAAGAGAGAAGTAACAGAAACAGGCCTTCATAGCTTGGCTGTATGCAGGTTGCATGTTTGCTTGAAACACAGTTTCAACTAAGATCCTGGGTATCCGTCAACCGCTGTTGAGTGACTCTTGATTCAGTTCTCTCAGTGATGCCAAAATAGGGTGGCTTAGTGGTACAGTGGGTGGCGCTGTAGCCTCAGAGTAACAAAGTTCCAGGTGCCATTCCTTTCTGTGTGGTGTTTGTATGTTCTCCCCGTGTCTGCGTGGGTTCTCTCCGGGTTCTCCGGCTTCCTTCCACCTCCAAAAACATGCAGCTTGTGAGTCTGTGCATTCATGTTTGTTTGCCTTTCATGTGGCCCGACATCCGGGGTGTACCCCAACTCTCACACATAGCCAGCTGGGGTAGCAGACCCGTGACCCACAAGGAAGATAAGAGGCTGAAAACAGAAGATGGATGATACCAAAATAAAAGGCGTGTGTGTGTGCGTGTGTGTGTGTGTGTGTGTGCGTGGTATGTCCTTTTCTTAAAAGTGGATGCAAGCAGCTTTAAGATGTATCACCACCACCGACTGGCAGACATGGCAGGCACAGGTTAAATCAAAAGGAAAAACTGTTCTATGACAGAAGTATAGTTGTGTAAAACATTTTAGTTTCGTTTTATCTTTTTAGAATTTGACTGTTCCAATATTCAAAAACCAGTGCCCTTTCACCAATAATGTATTATTTGATTCGCATTACTTGTGTAGCAAATGTTTTGTCTACCCTCGCAGTCACTTCCACATATCTTTTCTGATTTACTTTTTCAGATGACATTGAGTGTTCACCATATGCCCTGCACATACACACGAATTAATGCACACCTGCACAAGCAAAGTCATGAGTAGTGTGTAGTTGTACACATGTACTGTTCACACACACGCACCAAACGTTTAATCTGTCTAAGCCATTTGCCTAATCAGCTCTTTCAGCACAATACAATCCATAGCTGAACACACACACAGCAAACCGCACAAACATTGGGGTTTGCTGCACTGGCGACAGCTTTACCAACCCGCTATTACAACCTGTTGTTGCCACATTGCATCACTAAAGACTTCTTAACTGTGATGAAAGGAGGAAGAGGAGAGGAGTTGAAAAGAGGGTAAGAGGGAGGTGTGCAGTCTCCAGAGTGATCGCATGTATTCGGTGTTAATTTGTTCCATTTTTATCTTTCTTTGGCGCACCTGCTTTATCCTTCCAGCCTTTGTGCTTTAGGTTATCTTTCAAACCTCCTTCACAAAGATCCAGTTTCTTTGGGTGGGGTGGGGGGGCACATGGGGCAACTCGGACGAGAGACTGACAGCGCTGATGCAACCTGGATGCATGCGCACACAAATCAAATTAACTAACACATGGACATGAAGGTTCCCGATGGAGGTAAACAACACACAGGAAAGCACCCACAAAAGCCTGATGGCAATGGCACCACGTGTTTGTTGAACGGCACATACACTATCTGCTGCAGCCTAACGGGTATTACCGTATTGGCCCGAATATAACACGATGTTTTTTGCATTGAAATTAGGCTGAAAAAGTCGGGTCGTGTTATATTCGGGGTCTAGACGTTATACCCATTCTGAACGCTAGATGGCGCCAGATATCGTTACAACGAATGGTGAACTGAACTACCCAGGCTAAAGCAAACGCTGATCATTATTTTATTGCGATGTTTTTCCTTATTCATATGTTGTGAGATGTGTCTGTGTGGATGTGTGTGTGTGTGTGTGTTTGCGCATGTCCAGCTGGGGTGTGTCCCGCCTGAGCGAGCGAGTGTGTGAGAGAGAAAGAGAGAGAGTGCAACTAGGAGACAGAGATATGCGAGCAATAGGAGGAAACAGAGTTTTGTTTAACAGTGCAAGTAAAATAAAGCAGCTTCAGTGATTCAGCACGTCTGGCCGGCGTCCATCTTGTATTGCTGCGCTTCAGCCTTCGTCCCCAGCATGGTCTGGAAGTTAACCCCGGAGGCGCT
Organism: Brachionichthys hirsutus; assembly: GCF_040956055.1. NCBI lineage: Eukaryota > Metazoa > Chordata > Actinopteri > Lophiiformes > Brachionichthyidae > Brachionichthys > Brachionichthys hirsutus. The sequence goes on along the minus strand of NC_090900.1, from coordinate 9,851,085 downwards.
GGAGAACAACGATCTCCCCAGTTAGACTTCACTTTGATGGTTCATGCAGTTATTGCAATTTTGTTGTTTTAATCAGTAGATTGGTTTATTTACATTTTAAAAACCAGAAGCCATTCATTTACAAATGTGATTGCACTTTAGTTCACATATTTAAATGTTCAGATATTAAGATGTGAGACAGTTTTTGCACGATTTGAATGTGGCAAAATAACATGCTTTTTCTCTCGAATTTATTGTTATAATCATTTGTTTCAGATGTACTGTAATTATTTTCTGTATAAAAATCGAAATTGGTGTTCAAAAAGTATTTTCTCAAACTTGAGTCTTGAAAAAGAGGGGGTCGTATTATATCCGGGGTCGTGTTATATTCGGGCCAATACGGTAATATTCCACGCTGTGTTTTCATTTGTCTGGCCTGTGTGACAGACATGGAGTTCTTGATTGAGGCTTTCATGCTTCTGAAGGCTCCGCAGTGACCAAAGAATGTAAGGCTGCACACTTGTGTGTGGTGGAAGCCATACTTCTTGATCAAGTCACAACCTTATGGGAGGTCCATGCTTGTTTTGGAGGGAAATCAAATTTCAATGCTGCAGTACAACAGGCTTGGCATGTCTTTGAAAACTCTTGGATGTCTAGTCTCTACTGAGAAACTTTGACTTGACTTAGATTTTTATTTTTAACCGCTTAATTTTATGTCTGGGACTGGTTTTTTTTGGGGGGGGGGGGGGGGGGGCATTTTGACAGCTGACCTGCAGATAATCAGGCATTCAGTTAAAAACCCTGCAAATACCGGCACCGAGCTTTCTTTAACACAAAATGCATGTGCAGAAAAGCCAACTGGAGCAGGGTGTCCTGGATGTGTGCATGCTTAATGGCTTGGCTGTGGTCATGTGATGGAAAGGTTTGGTGTCTTTGTGTCCGTCTGCATGAACAAAAGCAACAACATTGTACACATCGCACTGAGCGGCGGAATGGTGATTCAGTATTGGCTGTCGAGAGTGGTTTATGTGCACAGCCTTGTTTTTGTGAGCATGTGTGACTATGACTTGGATGACCAGCATGACCCCGCCCCCCCCCCCCCCCCTCCCCCGCATCAATCAAATATACATGAATATGGATGTTCTTTAACAGGATTATGAAGTCATGTTAGATCATCCTTGGTGTTCCCAGTTGTGAATGTTTTTAGTTTCCCAATTGAAAATGATCAACATAACTCTCCTCATGACAACCTAAAAAAATCACCTTGTTTAGCGCTGAACAGAGCAATAAAAAGTAATCTGCTCGTTATCTTCACTTCTCGGTTTCCCAGGTCAGGCTGGCCAATGCCGGGCCCATCGTGGACATCTGGCGGCGGTAGCAGTAGTGGTGTCTACGAGAGTGTGGTCCTCAGCTCCTAACTCATGTCCAGTCCATAATGCCGTCGTCCACACGCAAAGGGGTGCTGAAGGACCCTGAGCTGGCCGACCTCTTCTTCAAAAATGACCCCGAGGATGTCTTCTGTGACCTACATGAGATCGGACATGGCAGCTTTGGGGCTGTCTACTTCGTAAGTCCTGATTTTTTTTTTTTTTTTCTTCATAGCTCACAAACAAAAGCTTTACATGACCAAAATACAAGACCCTTCAAGAAGAGCGGTGCCCACTGAGCAAGGCCCTCTCATCCGTTTAGTGCATGATTATCATTGCTGCATTTGAATTATCTATTAGCAAGCTACATATACATTTATCAATTCACTGATTGCTACCCGTTTTGTACATAACTGTGAACTGCTGCATTATGGGCTCTTTGAACGCAATTAAGTGAATACAGATTCCCTCTCGACACTTTCTCAGTAGCCATTCTTATTAATCCCATAATCACCAATTACTCATCAAGCTGATGATTCTAAGCTGCATGGAGGGCCGATTGAAAGCACATCACATCTCCCCCTGTCTCTCCAGATGCAGAGCTGTGGGCAATAAGCCTCCTCCCTCATAAGACAGATGTTTTTTCTCTCTCTGGCCCTCTATCTTTCTCTTTCTCTTTTGCTCACTGGCTCACGCAGCCCAAATACATCAGTTGCCCCAGTGCCCTTGTCCGTCTGGCTAACGGGCTCCAGTGTCGAACTGAATCCTGCCCTGATGCCAGCGCTGTGTTCACTGACACACTTACGCAGCCACATTACAACGGGCACACTCCAAGCTTTAGCTCTTCCACAGAATGACGCAGATTGAGATATACGGTCACTTCCACGTTTAAATACTGGAATGACCTGCTTTAAAAATGTAAGAGGATATACTTACATCTGTATATACCAAATAAAAATATTATGCTGGTTATAACAAAACGAAAACAATTTACAGCATTAACTGTACATGAATATAACAATAATTCAAAAGTATCAACAATAACAAATACACATATACAGTATATCATTTGAAATGCTTTCTTACAGCATTTTCTCTGATGAGTGGTTAATAATATCATCTTTTTTATTTATCTTAAAATAACTGATTAATTTTCTTTCTTGGAGAAAAACATTCAGATAAGGTGAAGAATGTCGTCTTTGAGCAGCGTATGCGTTGCATGTCACATTGATTACTGTTCAATAACCTTATTGCTATTAATTGTTTGGCTCAGACAAGCTTACAGTGAATTTCACAACACAGCAACACAACATAATGATAAAATTTGTCTCGACTCGACATTTACTACAACTAATAGATCTGTGGTAAGTCGTTGAATCAATTTTGATGCTTGTAACATTGATTTTTATTCAGTCCACGTGGATTTGCTGCAGCTAAGTGTTATAATTTTAGTAGATAATAGCATAACAAATCATTTCTGAAAATGTATTTATAATGATAGTCAAAATAAAACTAAGTAACTATTTCCAAAAAACGTGATTAAAACATGACCTTCGCTCATATCACTGTAGGACAAAAATCTGACTGCTCATAGGAAGAGATGGTAAAATATTAGTGAATTAAATACTGGTTTTCTTGTTTTTACTGTCTATGCATACTTTGTCACATAAATGTATGCAGTTGTGTGTTCTCTCATAGTTGATGCATGTGAATGCAAGTGATGAATTCCATTAGAGAGGACATGGGGAATTCCCCTCTAGTTTGCAGGCCCATCAGCCCACGCTTTGAACACATACCCGTTCTTCTGGTGTGACAATTGACCTGAATATATTCCAATATTTCAGCATTACCAACATAATTCTATATGCCGGTAGTTGTTTGTCAATGATTGTTTAACTTGACTTTTAATAAATGTTCTCTCTTTTCTCCTCCACAGGCGCGTAATTCCTACTCGAACGAGGTGGTGGCCATCAAAAAGATGTCCTATAATGGCAAGCAGACGACTGAAGTAAGACTCACACACAGAAAGCTACAGACATACCAAACGTTTAATCCAACACCAGTTGGTTGAAGATACGTATCCTCCTGTTGGAGCAGAAAACAACAAACCTCTTAAACCGCCAAGACGATAAGTCTCGTTAGGAGTCGCCACATCGTCAACGAGCCGATTTGGTCGTAAATCGGCCCATGTTAAATGACCCTTAGTATATTATGCTTTGGAGTAGATGGAGACGACTTTGTCTCTGTGGACATTGTGGGTGAGACCGCGGAATGCTTGCACTGCCAGGAGCTTACCAGGAAACTGTCGTCCACTCTATTCTAGTGAACTCTATTCCCTTGCTTTCCGGTATGTCGTAACCAGTGCAGTCGCACATGATGCCTGTATATATGGCGTCCACACATGTCAACTGGGCAGTGACGGTTTCATCTAAATGTTCTTCCTTGACATTGAATTTTCTGAATTAGCTGATCAGGTGCGACATCAACTTGCTTTTAATGCATTTTGTCAGTATTTCATAGTATATTGGTGAACAGCTGTTTAAATACATTTCTGTTGATGAACAATGTTGACACAGGTATTAAAGCTATTATAGCGGTGTGAGCGTTGACTACAGCGAGCCCAGCTGCAACAATGCAATCAGTGTCACGGCATTTCCTGCTTTAATTGTTTCGTTCACAGGGATTGTAATGTCTAACTTTGTATGTGTCTGTATTTGATTTTGGCAGAAGTGGCAGGACATCATCAAAGAGGTGAAGTTTTTGGGGCAGCTGCGACATCCAAACACAATTGAGTACAAAGGCTGCTACTTGAAGGACAACACTGCCTGGGTCAGTGGATTTTCTTACGTCGTGTTTCGCCCTTACAACATTGTTGGCCCATCTTTTCTGATCTTTTGTCTTGTTGGGTTCTTTTCATGTTAGTATTTCTTTCTTTCAATCTACTTCTGCCTGTATTTTCCCCGTACATACTTTAGTTTTTCTGTATGTGTTTTAAACACTAGCACCTCCATTGCAGACTGATTTTATTTATCAGAGGTGCAGTAAAGGCCACAATCTTTGTTTTCAGGTTGTCCTATAATGGAGCTTACACCATATAAACAATTTGTCATTGTGCTGTAACTGTATTCTATTTTAGTTGGTGATGGAATACTGTCTGGGCTCTGCATCAGATTTGTTAGAAGGTAAGTGTATATTGGTTGTTGTAGTTTTTTTTAAACATAGTTGTGAAACTGTTTTTATGGTCAGTATCAGTGTTTATCTTCTATGAGATTTCTTTGCCTCAGTTCTGCTGTGAACCTTTGCCTCAGTCATAGTCTCTGTTATTGTGCGTGTCCCCAGTAACGCAGATTAGGTGGAGTGCAGCACTATATCATAATCTTTATTACATCTGACTATATGGTCAACGAGGACGTTCTTTGTCCCAAGTACAGCTTGGTTCGGTTCTATTTGACTAATGACTAAGAGTTGCCACGATCTTGATCAGACATGAACTATGTTCTACAACTTTATTATTATGCATTTTTGTGTGTAAAATTGCTCTTAATTATTATATAGTTCAGGTTTTTGAATCTGCTCATTCTGTTGTACAAATTTCTTTCAGTTCATAAGAAACCACTCCAAGAGATGGAAATTGCTGCCATTACCCATGGTGCCTTGCTAGGGCTGGCTTACCTACATTCCCATAATATGATTCATAGGTGAGTCAGTCTGTTTCCCCACTCCAAGCATTTCCCAACTGACTTTAGAAAAATATAATAATGTGAGTTGAGCAATGCTCATGTTCCCCATGATCACAGCGTTAACTAATTAAGCTGTAAAACCTCGTCCTATTTTTTCCCAATCAAATATGATAAGAGACAGTGGTGCAATATAAATCATTTTGATTGTTCTGTGTAATCAGATGACAGAAAGCCTGTGACAATGAACGTATATGTAGCTACACCATACATATGACCAGCTTGTCAGAATCGAAGCATAATGGATCCTTGTAACCAGTGTGATTTCTCTTGGCTGCTGGGCCTGCATGTTCTCGTCATCGGCTCACCCAGAGATGTGAAAGCTGGTAATATCCTGCTGACTGAACTGGGCCAAGTCAAATTGGCTGACTTTGGATCTGCCTCGATTGCCTCACCTGCCAACTCCTTTGTGGGAACACCTTATTGGTCAGTATACCACGACAGGCCATAGACAAATGATGAGACCAAAGAAAGGTGACGAACAGAAGCTCATGTTGTGAGGTATTTTTATTTAGGGTCCTTTGCATAATAAATACAGATTATTTTCATGCAATTGTACTGTTTGCAATTATTAAATTTTCAGTCCAGAGCTCATGATTACAAATGGGATTTTTTCATTTGCATGCAAATCTAAGTGTATGACTAGTGTCATTCATATATGAACCATAGTGTAAAAATGTGTGTATAAAAAAAAGTGCAGAGTTACTTGTATTTTGAAATCACAACAGACATCTAAGATAAAAATAAAACATAGTTCCAATACATTTTCAAATTCATGAGAAAATAATTAGAAATGGTAAGAGTTCCGTTATCAGTGCATGAAGACATGAAATGACCAGGCTTGTTGCGGTTACCTGTTTCACGATTATCATACCATGAACATTCGCTTAGTACCGTTAAAGAAGCCTGTCAGACAAGGCAAAGTGAGACAGCAGAGACAAAGACAGAGGGAAGCGAGACACTGCTTTTTAAAAACAAATGTGCACGTAATGTGTCACTAAAGTAGGAAACACTTCCCTTTCTTGATGAACATCACCATATATGTCCAATTCATGACATTAATCCTGATAAAGACAGTATTCAACGAATAACGTTTAAATGAGTTAGTTCATTTTTCACTGACGGAAACTACAGAGAGAAAGTCAGCCTCAGTTAAACACAGAAGCGTGTTTCTCTGTAGGCTGCTCTGTGTTGTCAGACACTGGTACATTATGAGTCTGTAAGTGGAAAACAGCTGGTTTATATTTGTATGCATTACTTCCCCCTCAAAAGATGTCATTTTAGGTTCAGGTTAAAAAATCTCAGACATTCCATCTAAATCTTGATCATAAAATGTTCTACCACGATAATTTTCCTTTTCCCCCTCAGCAACATCCATGTTGTCTGTCAACTCCTTTACAATTGTGACAACACTTTTCTTCAATCGTTAACTTTAATCTTCAGTCCACCCTCCCTGTCCACCAGATTCTATGATGTTTCTCCATTTGGGCTCTTTGGTAATACCATATGTTAACATTTTGTGTAAAAAGATGGCTGTTTGACAGCTTGATCAGGCCAATATTGTTATATATTCCTTATCTGGAAAAGAACTTTGGGTATCCAATGCATACCTATCAGGTACCATTAACATAACTAATGTACCGGTAATGTCCTCTGTTGTCACACTCTACATTTACAGAATTATGCATATATTCCAAATACTGAGCTTCTATCACAGCATAGCAGTCTTTAAGAGCTTTGAGAGGTTTAGCAGATTATAACATTATCATGGATTCCCCCCTCATACTTAACTCCATGTGTGCTCATTTTCATATGCATGTCTCTGTCCTCAGGATGGCCCCAGAAGTGATCCTAGCCATGGATGAGGGTCAATATGAGGGAAAGGTGGACATCTGGTCCCTGGGCATCACCTGTATTGAGCTGGGTGAGAATGAATCTGACTTTGAGATGTTGAATCTGCCTCATTAAAGAAGAACCTTTGTGGCAATTATCAACAGTTTAACTCTCATCCATTAATGACTGACTCTCCCATTTCTCATGTGTTTTTTTTTTTTTTTTAGCTGAGCGTAAACCTCCCTTGTTCAACATGAATGCCATGAGTGCCTTATATCACATCGCACAGAACGACTCCCCCACACTGCAATCCAATGAGTGGTGAGTTTAAAACGTTTCCCAAGTTCCACCATTCAGTTGTTTTTCATTCTCATATTTAATCCTCTCAATTTTAAAAGTATTTCTTGTAGAATACAAACAATGCAGTATCTAGTATGCGGTTCATCACACCAACACACTAGAAAATGACAAAAGGAAATGGGGAATTAGCCCAACAAACGGTCCACAAGCCCTGGAGTACTACCAGTCGGCTGTAAACGTTAAAGCACAAGTCACTCCCAGCTCAGCCAGGGTAAGACATCCCTGTGCTAATCCGCTTGACCCTGTGACAGGCCTTGTGTTAAGTTGATCATGTAATTACCTGTAGAAGTTCAAATACTATGTAAATACCCCTAGCATTCCTGCTGGGTTAAAGTTATATATATCAAAACAAAAGCACTGTAATTAGTCTACGGTAGTATTATTGTAGTTCACAATCACAATTTTCCACTGAGGTTTCTTTTCACAGACTTTGTGCTGCATATTTACAGCTAATTCTCACACACAGCATTAACACCTTTGTTTAGTTAATGCTAACAGTTGTGTATCATCTTGTTCGTTATTGATTTCTGATTTTATACATCATCTCTGTGTTTTACATATTTTTTTTATTGATGAAATAAAAACCCTTGCTTCTGTTTTTCATTTGTTTGGTTATTCATAACACCGTAGACTTTCCTTGCTGTATGGTAATTTACAAAAGATCATTTCATTTGAAGATATTTGGGTGAGCTAGAGCATGAATTGTAGGACTCTCATATTTTGAGTATTTCATGTTGTATATTTTCAAAGATCTAATACATTTACACACAACCACAAACAAAATAAAAATAAACTATTCCTCTGTTGCTCTTTCCTGCTGTAGCTGCTTCTCATACTTTGTATCTGAAGTGTTACACTCAGGAGAACTGAACTGATCAAATATTAACCCTATGTGTGATGTTCTCCATATAATTTACCTATATAAACGTATATCCGTATGTGCCATATCAATGTTTGCTTCTTTTCATATGATGCATGAAGCTGCATCTTCTCCACAGCTGAGGGAAGAAGAATGAGTATTGTTCTCTATGCGTGTCAGACCTGCCTGAAGGCACCAGTGGCCTTCCTGCATCTTCCATCCAAGATCTCACTTTTTACAGTGTGACAGAGAGCATGTATTAAGGGCTCTGACATAGGGTTTGTCTTCAGAAACTTGAAGCAAGAACCTGCCTCCTATAAATGTGCATGGAGAATAGCTGTTATAAATGTAATGCTGTAGCATCATACTTAGTTGAGCAATTGTGCAGGGCACGGTACAACTGGCATCTTTAAATGAACTAGCCTTCACAGCAACCAAAGCATGTGGTGTGTTGTGTATTTTTAGATCAGTCAGTGGCACGGTGTTCCACAGCTCCAGTGGCCTGTATTCTAATAGCCCCACGTGCTTCCATAATGTGTGTATAGTTTATATATGGATCGCACCAAGAGATTACATAGGGTTGTTCTGTTTTAAGGGCTCATTCATCACTTGTGACGATCATTGACAGTAGGTGGGTGTGGCTCTGTCATCAGAATAACTGATATTTTTGCTTAAATTAATTGTGCAGGAGGAGAATCATTCACTTTTATCTCATCGCCCTATTTACCAAGGTCTGACCCCTTCCGGAGCTTTGTCGACTACTGCCTACTGAAAATTCCTCAGGACAGACCCTCGTCAGGGGAGCTGCTCAGAGTGAGTGGGCTTCCTTTGTATTCCCTCCAGCTATGACCTCACTTCCTGTCTCAGTCAGTCCCTGAGCCATGTGGATGAGTCATTGCAACACACCCACAGCTCCCTAATACACAAGCATCCCTTCTTCAAGCACCTCGCTGAGAACAGCTGATCTCATTCTCTGTACTTCACTTTGTTGTGACTCCACTTCCGCTGCCATGCCGTGTCCTCACCGCTCGCTTTCTTTGGACCCATCACTTGTTATAAAGAATACAGCGAAATACAGCCGCTTTTCCACCTTGCGGGTCAGGAGTGTTGCTGGGGCCTATCCCAACTGGCTATGGGCGAGAGGCGTAGTACACCCCGAATGTATCGCCACACAGAGACAGACAAGGGGAGAACATATGCACAGATTTGAATCCGGCACCTTCTTGCTGTGAGGCGACAGCGCTACCCATTACACCACCGTGACACCCTACATTTTGTAGCCATCCTGCCAAATAATAAATCAAATCAAACCCATTGAATTAACACAGCATTAACATGTGTGTATGTTTATTGTGTTTTCCTGTACATGGGAAGTTGAGCTTTTTGTTTGTGTGACCAACGGGTAATCCTATTGGCCCACTAAGAGTTTTATGTTCTTGGAGATCACACTCAACACTTTGTGAGTGCAAGCAGGATTTTTCACACCTGACTCACCTTTGGGAGGATGAAAGGGAAGATGCGAGTTTAGTTAGCAGTTTAACAAGGGGTTCTGGAATGCGGTCTGGATTTGATCAGTGTTTAGAGTGGAATATACTCCTCCCAACAACTCTGACCCAAATCCTGGCTGGAAACCCCTTTAAGAGGGATAAGTACCAAACAGACTTTGGGCCTATGTTGAAGAGGCTGATTTATCGTGAAAGGCTTGGGGGTGGGCTGTTGGCTTATGATTACTGAATACCCCGCTTTCTCTTCTCAGACACATAAAATTACATTTAGTGTATACACATACACGTACACATTCGCATGCAGGACCATGGCCCTCCAAGCTCTTTAAAGGGGAAATCAGGTCACTAATCTGGGGGCCTTGAGCTGTCACTGTTCTGGCTTCAGGTTAAACACATAGCTTCCCTGTATATCCTTATCCCAGAGTAATAGCCATTATTTATATGCGTAATTAAATTATAACCTCAGTGACACCCCCCCCACCCTCCCACTGTTCAACCCAAAAATACTCTTGAACAGTTAAAAATAATTCCAGGTGGTTTGGTCTCGGATGTGGTGAAAGATTAATTCACAATTGTTAGCACATTTTTGTCGAGTACCTTCTTGTCAGTCAGATGACATGATTGATGCTATCTGAAGGATCGTTATCTCGAGATGGCGCCTGTAGCCAGCAATCTGCTCAATGCATGTCACAAAAACAGATGGGAACAGCTAGCCTGCACTGTTCAAAGATGAAACGATTTAAAATAATTAATTCCATAATTACACTGTAGAGCTTGTTTTATTTGATTCATATAATCTAATAATTAGTGAGTTTCAGGTGTTGGTAGGTGAAAGGACTAGCTCTTCTCCCTTGTTTGTTGTCTTTCTGCGAAGCAGCTTCATATATATTGGACAGATGTAACCATATGCAAGAGTAGTATCTCCATTAAAAAATGTACTATAAAGAAATAAAAATGTTGACTTGCTCCTTTATGGCATCAGGCATGTCAGGCCTTTTCACTGGGGATTGTTACTAATGTTGCTGTAATTCCAGGACACGGATTAATTCAAAGGCCAAAATGTATTCAACATCACAAATAGCTGATAGCTGGTGGACTAAAGCTCTGAAAATGGGTTAGTTAGGAGACGGTTTACATACAGTAACAGGCAACACACATCATGGGCCAAATGGAGCCGAGGCGGCCAACCACTCAATCTGTTCAAAAATAGGACAAAGCAACGTCATCTCTATTTTCACAGTGTGATGTCATTCTTCTGTTTCCTGGTTTTCCCAGTACAAGAGCGTCTTTCATGTGTAGAGAGAGTGAGTTCAGAAAATAACTAAGAATTTATTCATTTAATACAGTATCTATATTTAAATTGTTTTTTATAAATTTGAGCTATATAGCCACAGACTATTTCATACATGAGAGTGACTCAGAGGAGGCATAGATATGTGGTTGTGTGTGTGTGTGTGTGTGTGTGTGTGTGTGGTGGAGATTCATTTTTATTTTTGTCTTTATTTATACAGTTCGTTCATTGAAAGGGCATAAATAAAACAAAATACTCATACACACATCTTTGTTACCTCATTGTTTAGTTCATGAGCCCAAGCCACGCTCTCTGACCTGCTGGTTATGTGACCCTAAACAAGTTATTACAAAAACATTACATAATGCCGGACCTCCATCAAATTACACAAATGTTGGTCTTCATGGTTGAACTAATGATCATAATTTGGTTTTGGTTTTATCATTAGCTTAGTGTACAAATCTAAACTGTGGTTAAATAAAATACATTTTAATGCAGACTGTGTAGTTTTACATTTGTAGGATTTCACTTTATTGCTCTAAGGCAACATATTACTCATTGGTTGCTTGTGTTTCTTGATATTATTTAATTGAAGCTGTCACTAATTTATCATCAAGGCAAACTGTTTGATTTCAGTGCAATGAAAAGGATTAAAAGTGTTTATGAAAATAGGTTTTTACGGACAATTTCACATGGTCCCGAGAGGATGAGGGCCTGGACTCCCAAGATGAGTAACCTACAGGCGCCCTCTAGTGATAGTACAGTTCTAGTGGTCATTGAATGAAGCTGATGGCAGCCTTTTGATGTCCTTTGAATGTACTTTTTAACAACATGCCATTTTTAAAGTCATGCAGTTTTGAGATATTCTCAAACCACAATTTTTAAAATGACCCCATCTCTAAATTTCCTGCGCAGCAAACACCACTATTTATTAATGTTATTTTGAAAAAGTACATTTTTGCTATTTTTTTTTAAATATTGTTATTATTAATGGGAAATACAAGTTAAATTGGTTTCGATAAATATTAGAAATATTTTAAAAACAATTGACAGAGACCAATTCTGGTACTTTGACAAAAACAAGTTGGAGGCATGACCTGAAATTAGCATTTTATCATATATAAGGTGTGTGTTGTCAAAGACGACATCAAAACCTAACTTTTAGAACCCGTTATTTCCATACCAGTTGTTCTCTCCCTCCAGCCCTCTTTAAATGACCTCTGACCCCTATCTTACTCTCTCCCTCCTCTCGTCAGCATGATTTTGTGCGTCGGGAACGCTCACCACGCATCCTCATTGACCTGATCCAGAGGACCAAGGATGCAGTGCGTGAGCTGGACAATCTACAGTACCGCAAGATGAAGAAGATCCTCTACCAGGAGAAACACAATGGTCCTATGGGAGAGAGCCAGGAGGAGGAAGAGGTGGGAGGGAATGGTCGATTTAAAAGATGTATACAATGGCACATAGTTTATCAGGAGTAATAAAGCTGAAGAGGAGGTGAAAATATAAAACGATTTGATTTTAATTTAATTTCTAACTACCCCAAGCTAGAGGATACACACTGATGAATAACGTGAATGAATGATAAAAGAGTGAGAATTAACCACTGGTAAATATTAGACCGTAGTAATAGGCTGCAACCAGCAATGTGTTTTTGTATTCATTTTCAGCTGAGGTTAATATGGCTAAATTGTGCCACCGTTTTTCTAATATGTGGGTACATCCTGAGCAAGCGTTCTCAACATTGAGAGGTTTGCTGAACATTCAGCTCTGTTGTCTTTGCTGTAATGTGTTTGAAATGTCTGCCTGTCTTAGATTCAATATGATTACTTTTAGTATGAGGAGTGCTGCACAGGCCATGTCCTCCAATGGTGGACTTCTTGCCACTGTGATCAAACTGTGAGCTCTATAGATGATTTGCTTCTGAGGAGAGACAGCTTGTCACTGCGATATGTGCATTTCATTTTAATCTTATCTACATTTCAATACATAAGCTTTTTAAAGAATCTCATATTATACTGTTTTTCCACAAGTTAATGCAGTTCCAAGACACTTGTGTGAAATATCTGTGACAGTCTTTGGTCAAAATAGCAAACAGATGCTGCAGGACAGCGTCCGTCGTTTCTGTATCAAACAGCTCTGTAATGCACGCCATTGCGTGCATTACAGAGCTGTTTGATGTGCATGCATGTGCACACATATCTTGTGCACGTTCTAACAATGTGACGTCACATTAACGAACGCGTTACAGTGGGTGATTACAAAACTACGAATGATTTACTTGATGGTTTATTTAGCTGTTTTGGGGTTGATAATGACCCAAACTCACCATAATAGTGCAGAAACATGGGAAAAGTGTATTTTTCATAATATGTCCCCTTTAGAGTCAAATTTCATGTTCATCACACCAGAGGATGTCTCCTCTGTCATCGGTATCTGCATTTAATATACCCCGGTGGAAAATATGTGCATTACCTACGGGAAGTAATTAATGATTTTAATGAATTGATTAACTTTCATACAACCAAAATGTAATATTAGGGTTTCCAGATGAATAGAAAGTGTGTCTATTTATGTAAACATGTTAACATGTACAGCCCTAGTTTTTAGCTGTACTGCAGTGCACCAATTCTGTGTTGTGACTGCAGTGAAAGGAGCATTCTGCCTTTTTGAGTCAGCTTGCAGGAATCTTCATGCTCAGACTTAAGGATGACGGGTTGGTTTGTCTTAAGTGATGCTAATGAAACCCAAGAGATACGTGAGTCTCAAAGATTGAGGAGCCAGACACTGTGCTTCTATCCAACGTGGCCTTCCTAACTGCTGTTTATATGATTACTCCAGACGTACATGTGATGGCTGGTTCCATCAGCTGCTGCCGTGGTAGCCTTGACACAGAGCTGAAATGACTCTTAGCTGACCTGGCCCCGAGGCAGCATGAGCAGGCACAGATAGCCACTCATGTCATTCTGCACCGCAGGAAGGAATCGGTGCAACAAAACTACAAAAGCTGCAGTCCACATTTTGTTGTTTCAGTGGAAGATGTACAGGCTGATTATAACATCCTGATGTCGTTTCTGCAGAATGTCTGCTGATTATCAAAGCTCCGCAAGTTTATTCCTTTTAGCGTTGAACGTCAACAAACAATTTGAGGCTAGTATAAGTTGGGTTTTTTTTGCTAAAATGACTACTACATGTAATGACACAATTTGGAGAGGCCTTCATATGTTGAGGGGTAACAAATGGGATGCTATATATATATATATATGTATATATTTTCATGGCATAACATGAGTTTTCATTTGTGAAGCATGTGTTCATGATTGTATTTCTATGGTGGTTCACATGCAGGACAGTGAAGCAGCCAGCTGTAAGATGAACAGCCTGGGCAGCAACCATTCCATCCCCAGCACGTCAGTCAGCACGGGCAGCCAGAGCAGCAGTGTGAACAGCATGCAGGAGGTGCTGGATGACAGCTGCTCTGACATGACCATGATGCACCCCCAGGACTACGGCACCACCCTGGAATCCTCCCCACACACCAAGAAGGTGAAATTTGGATGGGTGGGAAATAGATGGGTTAGAACTGGATGGCAGATAAAGAGTCACACCAAACCATCAAACAAGAATGGAGGCTAGAAAACAGCCTGAGCAGATCTCTCGGGTCTTTTCATCCAAGGCGATGAGACTCACCCAATTTTTCAAATGAGTTTGAGTTAACAGTTAAATTTATTACACATACAACCTTTACATACATCTGTTCATAATATACATATTCAGACATTTTATGCACTATAACGTATCATTAAATCTAAGAAACAGTAACATCAGATAAAAGCACTTCTAGTCATCTGAATGATTACTTCTCCGTGACAGAGTCACTGCTCATGATGATGCCAAGGAACTGCTGCTACGCAGTGTTTAGTTTATTATTAGTTCATGTTGTAGAAGCTCAATGTTACCTTATGTTATCTTACAGGCTAAATGGCAGAACCCTATATTACAAGCATTACAGGAAAGCATCACAAACCCATGTCGCACTATCCGTTCGGCCCATAGCAGCATGGCTTCTTCTCGGCTGCTCTGGTCCGGTTCCGTCACTCTGAATTTGACAGTTGTTGTGTGTCATCCTAAGAGCAATGCTAAACACAGTTTGATATGACGGTTTCTGTCGCCCGAGCGACTGGACTGAGATGCATCTGTAGAAATCCAAATGAATCACATTCCAAAACACTTCAAAATGTGACTTGTGTTTGATGCACATTTTGTGTGCTTTTCTTAAAACAATTTGAATACCCTATGGATTTGCCAAAAACTCTTTTCTTTATTCTGAAAAAGGCATAAACGAGAGTTTAGAACAATGAAAATGGCACATTGTTTTCTAATGCTAATGAACTCCCCCCTTCACACAAATCCACTCTGGTTCCTGTTCTCCTGAAAATGACTGTTGGCATTTTGTCATGTTTAACATTAATTTTTACACAGTTTTAACAGATGCTGCAGATTTCTTTCAAACTTTGGGAAATGGGAAAAGTTATTACCTCAAGAGTCGCAGAAAGATGGCTGAAAGGGACAGTGTTCAGTCAGCTGAGTTTCACCTTTACCTCCAGTTTGTTTCAGAGCCGTTGCATTTCGCTAAGCTGTGCTTATGCTCATTTCACACAGGACCAACAGTACAATTGGGACGATGGGATTCACAGAGACCACAGGGCAGCACTGAAGCCGTCTTCCTCCGACAAGAGCAGCCAGGCCCAAAACTACAAGAACCAGGGCCGCTTTGCCACCATAAAATCAGCCTCACTGGTAAGTCTAATTACACTCTCTAAGGATCCTAAAATGTGTATTTTTATTTTTTTTAATGCGTTAGAGGTTTCAGGATCATTGATTTATTGTAGCTTGTGTTGCTGCTGCTTTCCACCACAGCAGCACGCAAGCGCTCAGAAGCCTTTATAGTGTAGCCGTGAATGTGGCGGTTGAATGTTGAGTCTACATTCTGACGAAATGTGATACGGATCCCCTGTTTGAATAGTCAAAGTTTTAAAATGCACAACGCACTGCCTGACTTTCTCTTGTTGACTATTTAGAAAATGTTTGGGTTTTTTTCAATGTAAAATGAACTGCATTTTGTGCTTTTTCTTTCACCTTCATGGTGCACGAAGCGCTTCACGAAGCCTCACATTCACGCACACACTTATACACCAATGGGCGGCTGCTGCCATTCAAGGTGCTGCCAGGACCACTGGGAGGAATTTAGGGTTGAGTGTCTTGCCCAAGGAAACGTGGGCAGTCGGCGCCAGGATTTGACCTTTCAGTCCCTGGTTGGCCCGTCCTTCCAGCTGAGCCACAGTCATTGACATTTATTTTTCCACCATCATGCAATCTTCCAGTCTCCCCGCCTTTTTTTTAATTTTCTTTCCATCTCTTCTTCTGCTTCACTCCTTTTGTTTTCTCCTCTTGTTCAGTGTCTCACATTGCCACTCCCCTCCCTCCGCCCTTGCCGTTATTTCCTCATCTTCTGCACTTGATAATAAATCCTTCTTAGATCTGACTCAATGCTTGGAGTTGAAGGGGGTGTATCTGTCGCTCTGTCTCTTTCTCGCTCTCTCTCCTCCCCAATGTCTCCCTTTCTTTTTCACCCTCCCTGTCTGTTGTCATGGAAACCAGCTCTAGTAACTATTAAGTAGTTGTGGTGTTGTGTGTGTGTGTGTCTTTACTCATCCATGGCCCACTTGTTTTAATTGCGGGTCGATTTTTACTGTCATGCCTTGCACCAGACATGACAGAACACAAACGATGAAAACGAATTGTCCTTGATCAAAGACAAAAGGCCAGACCAGTTGTTTTGTTTTTACATGAATATTTGTGTTCATTATTTTCTTTGTTCATCTTGCAATCATAGACGCATCCGTAGGACAAACAGGTTTCACTCCACACATGATGCTGTTCTCGTGTGAGCCTTTTTACATTTTGAGGTTAGGAGATTATAACGCAGTGAGGAAGGCTGACTTGATACTGATAAAACAAAAGAAAGTCAGACTAGTGCATCTATTGATGATGTTTCTTCCATTTGAAGACTAATGTTGCACCTTTTTTCTTCAGACACCTGGGAAAGCATGGCTAGCATTATAACAGTTTCCTTTCACACGTTCAGCTTTATACTGAATGAAACCTCTTTATTTGCTACCATTCCTCTTCCAGCCTCTCAAAATGATCTTTCCTTTGCCTGGCTGCCAATAATGGCGCCGTGCTTAACAAGTTAGTGCCTTATTTAATAGATACTTGCACAGGCTGTGTTTGCCAGTCACTTGTCATCACCTCTTTACCACAGAGCCGACTTTGGCATGGCTGTCATGCAACAAGCACACTAAATTCAGATTATTCAGAAGCTAGAACTATTAGATCCAGACAGGTAGCACAAGCTAGTTATGAGCTAGGTCCAGGCTTAGCAACACATTAGAGGTAGCAAACCCCGTCCGAGCTGGGGATCTACATTAACACCCCTTCCTCATGTTATCAGACAAGTTTGCAGTTGGTTCTAACTTAATGTATTTTCTGATTCCATTAAATTCCACTTCTCGAAAAAATTACAATAAAACGTGATGCAAACTGGGCTCTGGCAATAATTCACCGTGTTCAACACGGTGCTTCAGCCCTCCATCAATGTCTGCTTTTATGAATCCAAATTTACTGCCTGCTTAAATAAAATAAAAACATCATATTATGAACACTTCATTAGTTATTTTTCCTACCAGTTATTTGTTGTTGAAATTGAACTCATGTCATCCCTTCTTTAAACCATTTTGGTTCATGAAAAGATAAAGGTTAAAATTCAAATAATATACCTTTGGATGTGAGGAGTTGAGGTGATTCTCACTGTCGGCCGGCATCTCGTAATTCAAGCTGCCTGTCTTGAAAAGAAGTGGCATCGTGTAAACCACAGACTCTGTCATGTGATAGCACCGGTCTTGCCCGCTGGCTATGAAAGACATGACATCATCCCTTTCTACCAAGTACACATGTCCTCAGATTCACTGAGACTGGCATCAGCAGGTAGACAAAGAGAGAGAGAGAGACAGAGAGAGAGACAGAGAGAGAGACAGAGAGAGAGAGAGAGAGAAATGGGAGGTCCAGATGGTGAGGGGTAATGAATTTAAAAAGAAAGGAGAGGGAGGAAGATGTAGAACTGGAAAAATACAAACATAATAGAAAGGTGTTGCATGTAAATTCCTTAATGATAAATTTGTGTAGAAGGAAATGTCTCATATTTCCACAAGAGGGATGGACAGAGATTCAAAAATGTCGAGACTGTAATAAAAAAACACGTTTGCTAGAGATAAAGACACGGTGAACAAATAGTGAATCTGATGTAACAGCGGGAAAACGTGGAGAGAGAAAAGGAAGCGGTGAATCGAGGAACAGACTTTAGCTAATAGGTTGTGAATAGCCGGAAAGGATAGCAACACGAAACACTGACAGAGGTGTAAGGAGAGGGAAACGGATGAAAAGATGGGACCGGCAGAACGAGAGGGATGCAATGAGAGGATGGATTGATGCGTAACCAGCATGTGAAAAGAAGGGCAGGGGTTATTATCGGTCAGATGCAGTAACTGACTGAAGGCTGAGTGAGAGACGACATCATCGTGAATGATTTCACTTTATCTGCCACAGAACGTTCCTGCAGCTCGCTGCTGCAGGCTCTGACCCACAGTCTGCAGATCGCTCCAGCTGTCAGGTGCAGCTATATGTTCCGCTGCTTTAAGTTATGTAGTTACTGGCAGACGATAATTTAAGTTATAGGTCACATTTGTGTCCTTTGAGGATGAATATAGGACAATAAATATAGGTCTATTGAGGTTTTTTCTTCCCCTCCTGAACCAGATGACTTCGCCATATGTCACGTTTGTTGCAGCATTCAGTGCAGAGATGGCTCCTCTCCTCCTATCAATTCAGCCTTGAATTAATGTAGCTGCAAATCCTTTTGAATAAGAAATACTCACCTAATGGCCAATCTAATTTTAGCTAAGTATTGGAAAGTGTGGCTTGCCTGTATTATAATTTTTTTACCTGCTTTTTTTTTATATCCTTGCATTAAATCAATTCAGAGATCTGCAGAGCAATTAGAGCGTATTTGGGAACAACACTGCACTTCTGTGTGGCGGAGGATCTTGCTATAGAAAATAAGTTCCTCGTTTAGAACATTCACCCTCGTCTTCAGGCCCCTTCCCTGAATATGATCTCCTTCCCTGTCCCTGAGACTTGTCTGAAAGAGGTCGTCACATGACGTGACTTGGCCCTTTGTGGCAGCATGCAGGGTGGCGGCATGGCAAGTGACTCGGGCTGGATCTTGTTGTTACAGTGGGGGGTATTGATTCAGCACAGATTAAGGAGGGAGGGGGGGATTTAACCTCCACCTACCCCATGCCAGCACATACAGACGCCCTCTTATTCCCTCTGGAAGGGCTTAATTTACTTAACATTATTTTTATTTATTTTTTCCTTTTCACTCACTCTCCATCTGCTGTTTCTCCTTTGCTATCACTCCCACCCCCTCCCATCATCTCTCTGCCCCCCATCTTCCAACTTCTCTCACTCTTGCTCAATGAGGTATTCATGTGACCCACCTGCTGTCTGCCGCTTAACGTTATCCTGACTAAAGAGCTGCTCTGTGCTCTTGTTGGCCCGTGTGGTCAGCCTGCCTCATTCACAGTTCACACGCCTGCCTCAGCCGCTGCATGCCCGGGCCGGCAGAGAGGGGGGGGGGGGGTCGTTGTCCAGTATGGGTGGGGTCTTGGGGTGGCATCAGAGCTCACATCGGGTTCTGTTGGGCATAGGATGCTGCACAAGGTTCCTGGATGCTGGTGCACTTGGCTAAAGTTGCCATCATGTTTGGCCTGAGGAGTTCAGGTGGAAGTTATGAGAAGATGAGGAGCGAGTACTACCTAGATGTGGAGAACCCTTTCTGTCCTCAGGTTGGTGCTTCACATGCAGGTTTCGCTGCAACAACGGATGTCATTCCTGTTGACGGGAGTGTGATCCATATGGATAGAAATGTCGTTTTGTTGCTGTTTAGTATCGTTGGGGTAAATTCGTTGTTTTCGTGTTTAAACACTTTTCTGATCTTTCGTTGTTGCGTGATGAATGCACGGTCCCATGAAAGAGCTTTTGTTGAGCCCCAGCGGTAGCTTCATCTAATGGGCTCTCACAGGTTCATCTTCTTCAAGGTCAGCATTTCCCATCATTGGTTGATGTTTCTGTGTTATTGCTCTAATAATGTCAAACGTTGCTGACTGACTGCAGCAGTTGAAATTTATTGATTTACACCGTTTAATGAATTCAGTTCCTCTTGGAGACAAAATTCCACATGAATCAATAGTTCATATTTATCACTATTTCTTTTATTTTGAAGGACAGGTGGCATGATAAGCACATTACTGGTTTGTTGCACCTCATATTGTGACAAACTTTAATCTGTTTTGTTTTCCTTTTTTTAAAAGAACAAAATCAATTCATTCTGATCAAAATACAAGACATCTCAAAACTTCCCCTTCTCCACAGGTGACTAAACAGATCCACGAACATGAGCAGGAGAGCGAGCTGCGGGAGCAGATGTCAGGCTACAAGCGCATGCGACGGCAGCACCAGAAGCAGCTCATCGCCCTGGAGAACAAGTTGAAGGCTGAGATGGATGAGCACCGGCTCAAGCTGCAGAAGGAGGTGGAAACCCAGGCCAATAATGCCTACATTGAACTGGAGAAGCTTGCAAAGCGCCACGCCGTGCACACCGAGAAAGAGGTGGGACTTGTGACAGGTGGGGAGGGGAATGAGTGGAAGCACAAAGACAGTAATCTTTCACAGATGATTACACTGGCGGACTGTATGTATGCCATGTGGCTGGGAAATAACATGATGTGGGATGATATGTTCATTCTGTCGCTGCTGGAGGAAGGCGAGCTGAAAATGTTTTAAATGGTGCTGTTCTGATCATTCATGCTTCACCGTCCGTCTCACTTTATAAGATAAAACATACAGATCAAAGTGCTTCACAGAATATCAGGATCTAATAGAACAAGCTGCATATCTCAGAGCAGCTTGTCAGAGCGGCTCATCTGCACACGTACATTATGCCCGCATGCAACCTGAACAGCAACATGAACAAGCAGCGTCGTATGTGAGAGGATTTAACTCGCCTAAATCAGATGTTGTTTTAACAGCAGCGTGATTATTCTGGCATTTCTAACTTTTTTATTTTCTCATGTTTTTGTAACTTGCTTTTAATGACTCAACATGAAATGAACAATTAATCAAAACACTAATATTATGAATCACCGACCAAATAAACTGGTCAAATAAAAATAAAAAATCTAACTTAAAAAAAAAAGTCCAAACTCTTTAATTTATCCTACTATAATATAATGTAATGTAGAAAAAAAGCTTAGCTCTCAGATTTCATGTGATTTCAAGCTGTAATTACTAAAATTTAGTTTTCATGCCCTTTGCCAATGAACAATTCAAATCACAAAAAAACTACTTATTATCCCAGTTAATCATGAAACAACAAATTCTCACATCACACAAGCTGCAACCAGAGGTTTGTTTTCTTTTCTTATTTTTTTTGCCTTTTTGCCTGAAAAATACAACAAAAACAAAAATTAATCATGCAAATGGTCCAATTGTCTGTTGTAGCATATTATACATTGTATGTGGCATTGTATATCCCATGGATTTAATTAATTTATCTGTTCACTGCTTCGAGGTCAGCTTGTACTCTGTATGCAGTGGCTGTCTCAGTGCTAAGCTAACAGTCCC
The DNA here is from genome assembly GCF_040956055.1 of Brachionichthys hirsutus. Classification (NCBI taxonomy): domain Eukaryota; kingdom Metazoa; phylum Chordata; class Actinopteri; order Lophiiformes; family Brachionichthyidae; genus Brachionichthys; species Brachionichthys hirsutus. The sequence continues at coordinate 9,829,348 of NC_090900.1, read as the reverse complement.
TCTGTTTCCACACCATTTCATGCAGATGAAGATGGCATTTGCAGATGAGAAGAAGTTCCAGCAGCAGATCATGGCCCAGCAGAAGAAGGAGCTGACCACCTTCCTGGATAATCAAAAGAAACAGTACAAACTCTGCAAGGAGAAGATGAAGGAGGTGTGTGTGCCTTTTATTGCTTTCCGTATTTTTCCCGGGCAAGCTCCTTCGTACGTCTCTCTCATGTGTGACACATGGTACTCCATGCCGTTTGTCGAATCGGCCTCCTCCGCAGTTACATGGACACTCGGTACCTCTGAAATGCTCTGTTGGAATTTGTTTTGAGTCACTCAGCCTACTCACCATGTTCCTACACACACACACACAATCAATGCATAACCACAAATCCTCACAACAGTGGATATTTGTGTGCCTCCACAACCTTGATCTAAGTCTAGCAAACGCTTGGTTGGACTGGAAGGGCGATACTCTGCATTTTCAGTGACAAGATAAGTGACCAAAATTAGGTCACCACAGTTTAACAGACAAGCATGGCTGGCAGTGAGATATATATCCACCGACTGAGGATTATAACCAAATTAGACACCACAGAGAGCGAGGAGCAGGCTCGCGTGTTAACTGCATTAGCTTGAGTTATAGATTACCTTAAAGACCGTGAAAGACAACTCATACTGAGGGAGCGATTTGGCTGTGAGATTCATCTTTAGTTCAGGACAGAGGGTCAGTTGGCGTTTACAGTGAACACTGTTCTGTATTAATGCAATATTTATGGAGGGATTTCTTATTGTGACATTCAAATCATGGATGTGGAAAAAATGGTTTGGACGTTTACTGTTTGTTTGCTTTTTTTCAAACATTGCACCTCCCTCGCTCCCTAGAATGGACAGTCTCAAACCAAACACCTTTTTAGTTAAACTGATGTATTAAAATGGCCACTGAAAAAAGTATTTTTACTACAGCCTAGTGCTAACTCCTTTGTCCTTGTCTCACAAAATTCCTTCGCTCCCATTTCAGGAGATGAACGAGGACCATAGCACACCCAAGAAGGAGAAGCAGGAGCGTCTTTCCAAGCACAAAGAGAACATGCAGCATTCCCAGGCGGAGGAGGAGGCCCACCTCCTGGCCCAGCAGAGAGTTTTCTATGACAGAAACTGCCGTGCCTTCAAGCGCAAAGTCATGATTAAGAGGCACGACCTGGAGCAGGAACAGATCCGAGAGGTGTGAGGATGTGCATCCTTGAAAACATTGTGTGTTGTTTAAAAAGTCAATTTTAATTTAAGTGTACAACTCGTGCTCATTAAATTGTATATATCCAATTTGAATTGAAGCTAAATTCCTGTTTGTTAGTTATTGTGTTTTTTGACTGTTGGTGAGAACAGGCGCAACGTAATGAGAAACCCCCAAAAAAAATATTTCAGTAAGCTGGAATGTTTCCTTAATAATTACACCCGTTGTTCTTTAGCTCTGAGGTGTTCCCTGTTTACGATAAGAAGATTGTTAAGCCGGACTAAAGCAAGGCAACAATGTCATAATCTGCAAAGATGTTGCGTAAATCTGGAAAGATTCTGTGAAGGTCCAAAATCTGACCGTGGGAAAATATGCAAACCCACGAGTCAGGTTTAACAATGAGTTTTTCAGACCAATGTATAAAGGTTGATACAAACGAAGACAAAAATTCAATTCAATACCAGAAACTGCATTTTACATGAAGAAACAGAGCTACAAGTCATTCATGCTTTCTTTACTTATCATCTTTCCACTTTTCCCTCCATCTTTCCTCCCGGTCCTCCCTAGGAGCTCAACAAGAAGAAGACCCAGAAAGAGATGGAGCATGCCATGCTGATCCGCCATGATGAGTCCATGCAGGAGCTGGAGCACCGGCAGCTGAAGAACTTGCAGAAGCTGCGGATGGACCTGATTCGCCTGCAGCACCAGACCGAGCTCGAAAACCAGATCGAGTATAACAACCGACGTGAGCGTGAACTCCACCGCAAACACGTGATGGAGCTCAGGCAACAGCCCAAGAACCTCAAAGTGAGTGGAATCAGAAGTATTGATGTCGCTGATCGGTAGATAGATGCTGATAGGGAGGATACAGCTGCTTTCATTTCAGAGCTGATGGTAAAAAACGGAACTAAAATAAAATCACCCTATTTACAATTTTGCCTTTGAAAAAGATCAATTGGATCTGCCTCTGCCTGAGATGACAAAATATGAGCAATGACTTTTTACGTTTTTGGAAGAGTTTCGTAAAACAGTGATGCAAGAAGAATGTAACGAATTAACTGGAGAGTGTAAATCGGGTCTCTGTATGGCATTTCATTTTGATTTGCTTTTGAGGATAATAAAGGCAAGAACTTGTTTGGGTTTTTCTCCCTGGCTTATTTTAAGGCTTTTAACTTTAGCTGCAGATTTCTCGAGCTTCAAATTAATCACTGCAACCTCTTGTCACTGTTCTTCTTCCTCTTCTGTCTCATCCCCTAGGCTATGGAGCTGCAGATCAAGAAGCAGTTCCAGGATACTTGCAAAGTGCAGACCAAGCAGTACAAGGCCCTGCGCCACCACCAGATGGAAGTTACGCCCAAGGCCGAGCACAAGACGGTGCTCAAGGCCCTGAAGGATGAGCAGACGCGCAAGTTGGCCATCCTGGCTGAGCAATATGAGCAGACCATCAACGAGATGATGGCCTCGCAGGCGGTGAGCAGAGAAATCTGACCTATGAGACTCGCGACAGTTCGAATTTTCGACCGCATTGGTTTGTTGCCTTTTGTTGTCTGTTTAAGACGTGTTTTTATGACGTAGCGGAAAGCGAGTCGAGTGTGCAGCAGTTTCTGCGTTCTCACCCGCGATGACTAGCTAGAAGAAACTGTCTCTTTCTACTCCTCATTTACTGTATCATGATGCAGCATAATATATTTATTATTCTATTATACTTAGTAATTTAACATGGGCCGATTTACGACAAAGTCGTCTTATGGCATTGTGGTCGTAAGTCGACGACCTTTCATATTTCCCTTTTCCCTTGACCTTCCAATCTCACCCTCTTTTTCAATCTCTCTTCCTGTCTTCATCAAATCCCTACCACTTTGTCCTCTCCTTCCACATTCTGTCCACGTCCTTTCTGTCCCTGTTGCCCTTCCACTACTGCCATCCTTTTGTCTCCACCTCCCTCCCTGTTTGTCACCGATTCCTTCTTTTCTCCTCCGTCTCCTTAAATACGTCTCATCAATGAACCTCCACTCTCCCTCTAAATTTTGTCTTGTCTCTCACTCTGTCCCTTTGTACTGCCCCTTTCCTCTGTTGTGGTCCATGGTTGGCTGTGTCAGCTGCGTTTGGACGAGGCCCAGGAAGCAGAGTGCCAGGCCCTGAGGCAGCAGCTGCAGCAGGAGATGGAGCTGCTCAATGCCTACCAGAGCAAGATCAAGATGCAGACCGAGGCACAGCACGAACGCGAGCTGCAGAAGTTGGAGCAGAAGGTGTCGCTGCGCCGGGCTCACCTGGAACAAAAGGTGCGGTGAAAGGAAAGCTTAAAAGGATTCATGCATTACATTTGTGTCGCTGCTCTTCATGCGTCAATCATGTTGACCAAAATAAAGTGAAACACAAGAGAGTAACTTTATTATCAAGGATTCAAGGCGCATTTATTTAACTAAAAAAAAAAAACCTGACATGGGCAAACGTTCAGATGAAAAATCAACTTACTTTCTAAACTTTGTGTTTAATCAAAAATAATCTCCAAGTTTATTTTTTATTGCCTCCGCTTTTGTGTGCATAAGCAAATGCAACACTATGACCGCTTTTGTTGGAAAGTGTGTCCCTTTATCCCTGATTCAGTGCGTCTCATCCCGTTCTATGGCAGCAAATGGGATCATTGGAAACACGAGGAAAATGTTTGCACTGAGTCTTGAAACTCTTTGCTGCTTCTGGAATCCTGATTGTCACTAATATAAAATAATACACACGTTCTGCCCTCAGTATCCAGCTCCGGGATCCGGAATCTGACAGGGCTGACCTGACGGTACATCACATACAGGAAGTAAAGAACCCTTAGAATCATCCGAAGGTTATTCAAACAACCAGGCGTCTCTATTAGCTGAATTACCAACAGTCCAGGGCTGAATTGAAAGGGTCCAGATAAACATTTGCATCCATTGCCGCAGGCTGTAAAAGCATGAAAGACAACCCAGGCATAGGCATTCATGAGTTCACACACACACACACACACACACACAGAGCTTTCCTCACCACAGGTAGGGATGACAGTGCCATGTTATAATGCAGGAAGCAGACAACCAGTCCTCTCCCACAAGCTCCTAATGGAGGTGAAATCTACACACAACAGTGTTGTTCTTTCAGTCCAACATTTTCATCCCGTTTATAAAACACAGCTTGTGTGTTTCATCTCATTCATGTAGTGTGAGCTTAATTAATTGCTTAACTGTGTCAGTCATGATGATGATGATGATGAATATATTTATTAGATAGAATGTTAGAGCAGTACAAGTACATAAACGTAACACGACTTCGTGTGAAGTCGCGTTATCATTTGTGATTCATTCTTTGTCCTCTTGTTCGGTGACGTGACTCCTGCTGGAGAAGCACCTTTGGTGAGGCTGTTCAGGCAGCCAGCGTGTGATCAGGTTGGAACAACCGAGCAGTCCTCCTCTCAAAGTGACCGACGTCACCGCTGCAGTCTACCAGACAGTTCTCCGACAACAAAGAAAGACGTTTGAAATGTCGCCATGATCCAGTTCTGCTGGGTCCGGCGTCATCCCGCCTCACTGTGGAGTTCTGTCGCCATCTCCTGGGTGTATCTAGGCCTGCATTATGGGATGGAATGATGTCATGGTTTTAGAAGCACTATTGTCCTCCAGGCTCAGTCCATGGTTAAAGTCTGGAGTTCTCTGTGCATGCTCTGTTGGTCAGATTGCTGTATTGCACCATGCGGTGTTTTGTCTGCACCTGAGGGGAGGGGAGGGGAGGGGAGGGGGGGGGGGTCGAGTTTGTGGCCGTTTGGCTGTAAGATCTGGCAGACAACTCCTGAGTGAAACAAGTGAGCAAACCTACCGCCGAACAATGTCAAGTCTGTATCCAGTTACACGTCATAAAAGTGTCTTGAATTAAGGACATAAAATGGCTACCACTCTACAGAACAATGAAAACAACACAGTGGTGCTGCAACAAATACGCCGTTCGTCAATGTGTCAGAATAAGGCTGCAACTCTTTTGTGTATTTTGGGGCTGCAGTTTATTCTATATTTGCAATCTGTTGACTTCATTACACTTTAGAGCTGTTCTCTTGTCCGTAGCTACAGCCCTAGAAATTAGCCTCGTTCCAAACATATCAAAGAGCGCTAGTTACAAAATGAATCTCAACAGTTCCATGTTTCAGTCAAATTAGTTGTAGAGAAAGTAACAGAAAGTACGTCAGAAGGGAGGATATTTTCTGAAGGTGTATAAAAACTGTTTTGACAGTGCTGTTATTGTACTTAAACAAGTCAATTCTGTTTTTTGCACACCTTTTGAAAACAACCGATGATTCATTACGTTGAATAGAAAGTCTACTGTTAAAATGCTTCTTGCGGTGTAAACTAATCAGAAATGTCTGTGCCAGTATATTGTCGTTGAATATTTTGCCTGGGTGTTTTGTGCAGATTGAAGAGGAGCTGGTTTCCCTTCAGAAGGAGCGAACCGACCGGATCAAACACCTGCTGGAGCGCCAGGAGCGGGAGATCGACAGCTTCGACATGGAGAGCATGCGGCTTGGCTTCGGCAACCTGGGCACCCTGGACCTTCCCAAGGACGACTACAGATGAGGGGGGGGGGGGACGACATCGCCTCATGGGTTCCCCAGACCCAGTCTGCCCCTCCCCTTTTACCTGGCCTGACAGTACAGGTGTTCACTGCTGCTGATGCCCTTACTCAAACTTTCACTCTTAAAATAGAAGTGGCTCCGGTGTCAGCTGTTTTCTGAGCCACTTACAGAGTTGATGTCAGATTTTAGTGTCCCAAAACTTCCCGATATTCCTTCCCATCTCTGCCTCTCGTGGTGTCGGGGGAAGGGAAAAGATATGCTGGAGCGGTTCCTGTCGTCACATTTAGTATGACTAAAAGTGAAAGGCAGGAGGAGAGAGACTAAATTAGGGCAGGATGATCAGCCTCCTCCGCAAACATGCATTTTTAGAGGTGATTCATTTTTTTTGTAGTTTTTTGGTCCAAATAAAAAATGTCTCAACGTGACGGATCAAGCAGCGGACCCTTCCGCAGCCCGTTTGTCTGTGCTGCGGCTTTCAGCGCGCTTTGGTACCGGTATTTATTAATCAGGACATTTTTAGGACAATTTTGAATAATTTGATACCGTGGGAGACGAATACCCCGATGTACGTAGGTACAGATACTCTTCTGGTAAATGTGACTTCTTTTGATGAATCTGAATTAAATCAGAGGGGTGGGTGATTCATGGTACTCTATGTATCGTACTGATTTCTCTGCACTGGCAGCCAATGTGAATAATAATGTGACTCGTGAACTCCCAGCTGGCACAAAGGGCTTCATGTGGGGGGGGGGGGTCTTGTAATTTGTGTATAGAAGGATTTATGGAGAGTTTTACTTATTTTCTTATTGTATTTTAACTGTCACTCAAATCAGAAAATAATTTTTAAAGGCGCTTTCTTCTGTCGTTCCTCCTCATAGTATTTGACTCACCTATCAACAGATTTTCATTCAATTTTCGAGTTGTGTATTTTCTTACCAGACCAGTATGATGCTTTATTATTGCATGCACTTTAAAAAAAAAAAATCCAGATTAAAAAAAGCATGAACCTGTCAGAGCTTTTAATTATATTTGTAAATAAAGTGCTCATCACACAAACGTTCCCTATGTTCAAAGCAAAAATGTTCCAATCCTTTACTGTATGCGATGGCACAAAGCTGGTTTACCTTCACAAAACGTGAGAAGGCAGTTTGACAGAGTTGAATTTGCAGCGTTTGGACCGTGCAAACGGCAGCTTCCAGTGAGAACTAGTCATCGCTTTAACAGAGTAGAAGTACCCAACTGCTGTTAAAAATGGGCCTTCAGCACTGGACTCGTTTTAAGTAAGAAATAGTCCGAGTTGTAAATGTCATGCGGCACAGTTCGAATTAAGAGGCAGCTGCCAGCGATCACATCAAAAGATTGAGTCAGCTGAGGTCACAGTACGAGTCGGACCCAGTCAGGAGGAAGCTGAACAAAGTTGACGGCCATTACCTGATGGCCGTTTTTAATCAACCTTAGGGCTTCTGTGGCAGTTACAATAAAGTATATATAGTAAGACGAATGAATAGTTTTGTGTGCCTTACTTTATTTGACCAAGCATGACTTCCTGGGTGGCTGACATTTTCACTTCTGCCACCATCAGATCAAACATTTCTACAAGCAGCGAGACCATTTCAGTGTTTCATAGATTTATTGCAGGATAGTGCAGGAGCGGTCATTTGGGAATTTGCTGCAGACGAGCAGCCTCCATTGGAACCTGAAGTGCTGAATGTCTGGAGTTGAGTCGTTCTACTTATTTCCCAGCCAGCTGTTGGTACAGTTTGGGGACATAATCGTCCCACTCGGCCTGATAGCAGGTTCCTGCCTCTGGGGGTCCCAGGTTGTACTTCTCACTGAAACGCTGGATCCTGAAGTTACCCCGATTCTGTCCGGAGCGGTTAGTGAGGACCGGCTCAGAACATGACAGGGGGGCCGGCTGCTCGTACACCAGCCACACATACCTGTGGAGTCCTGAGGGAATGAAGACGGCACAAGTCCAGTTACATTAGTCCACAGTGAACCGAGTCGGAGCGGTTCAGCTGCGTTCTCTTTGAGCCGCCATCTTACCCGTGCCCTCGGGAGGACCGGAGCCCACGTAGGCTGACATGACGGAGCCAGAGGACACGTCGTTCCCTTTCATGTTGACCACCAGAAAGTGGTGCCACTCTCTGAGACAAAAGGAAAACCGAATATTAGTACTGGGCCCATGTTTTTAAAAGCCACTTTAAATAATATCCTACCTTTTGGGTTTTAAGCTTATGCCTAAAAATACATACATAACCCCATTTTTATGGCCCTTGTTGGTGGGGGGGAGGCAAAGGAGGCAAACCTCACCTTTCATTAAAGCATTGATTCTCAGACAGTGGGGGCGCACGTGACCCCGGGGCTCACGCACAGCGAAACTACCGTTTGCTTTAACATTGCCGTACTAGAATAAAGTGTAATTGCACATGCGGTGTGCCATTAACTCTGATTAGAGCGTGCAGAGAGAGCATTAGCTCCTCTGCTGCTTGTTTCTCCTGCACAGAGTAATCAAATCAGCACAAAGTGTTTTATAGCATACAATGTTGTGCTCCTGAGGTAATTGTGCCGATTCATCTATTATTCATCAATACCATTTACTTTATTTTTCAGTATCAAAGGCTCAATTAGTTGGCTGAGAAACGTTTCCAGTTTAGGAATTAATTGTCTTAAATTTAATGCAAATTGATGCACTTTAGAATAAATAAGGTTAATAAAGTTATCCTATGTTGGAAGAGGATCTCCAGCGTTATTGTTTGTTTAAAGTCGTCCTTCATGGTAATAAGGACAGAATGTTACGCAGAGGTAAAAACAATGTTATAGATGAATTATACTATTTAAAGTTGCTTTCTATGTTTGCATCGCTGCATCTTCTAATGAATCCAGTGGCTGATCCATGTGGAGCTTGTGACCCCCAAACTGGACCCCGTGGGTCTCGACACAAACACCCGCTGACCTGAAGTCTGCCTTCTCCCTGCTGGGGGCGTCCGGGTCGGTGAGGACCAGCGTGTACAGCTTGCTGGGGTCGCAGCCTTCCCACTCGATGCAGCTGGGCTCGTTCTGCACCTGCAGGCGGACACGGATGAGTTAGCATCGCAGCTACATTCACTTAGGCTCATATTCTATTACCGCTAAATGCTGTAGAACAATTCCAAATAACGAGAAAGCCCAAGTTATTTATTTCGCAATGCTGTTCAAATAAACATGCGTCACAGCGGTGCTCGCATTTTGGCTTTTACGATGCGCTAAAATTAGCTGCGTCGTTAGCTTGACTAGCTAACCTGCGTTGGCGTGAGCACTTTCCCGAGCTCATCGATTTCCAGCGAGTCGTACTTAATGGTCAGAGGTCGTCTTGGCCTTTCTGCGACCTCTTGCAGAGCAAGTTCCCCGGTCCACTGGCTCAGATCGACGGGCATTCTGACTCCGAGCTCGCCTCGCTGCAGACGCTTCTGTCAAACGCAACTTCCAGACACGCGGAACAACGAAGCCGAACGTGCTGCGTTCAAGGTCCGCGAGCGCGTGAAGGAACTTTAAACACCACGTCAACATCGTGCGGATTGTTATTGGCTAAGACGCCTGTCAATCACAGCTGAGCTCGTCCTTCCTCCAGCCCAATCTGCTCAAGAGTGAATTCACTCAGACCTAAAACGCGCATCAAGTACAATGTTTTAATTATAAAACTTTGCTAGTTTGCTTTGCTGATCATTCAGCTTGTGGCATGAATTTTTGCAATATCCTGTCATTTTAGTGAAATCTTTACTCATTGAATGCATTTAGCACCCTCACACCGTCACTTGAACAACTCAAAACCTGCTCAAAACAGCCAAACAATAAATTAATTCATAATTTTAATTCTTTAAATGGCAGTTTAAATGTGTGTACTATTCATTATTTTAACAAACTAATGCTGTCATCCTTGGCAGAGGTAATTAGGCGACCCTCTGGACACCCTGTGTCATTCTAAATCGCCACCGAAGCCTCTTTATTACTCTGAAATGAAAAAACATCCAAAGACAGGGCTTGGTCTAACAAAAGGGAAAAAATGTTTCACATTTTAGCAGCAAGAACTGACAAACTCACAAGTATGGTTTTATTTTGCATAACCATAGTCCAGTTCATTTTTCAAACTCTTTTAAGACAGCTTAGACATATATGTTTTTTGACTATAATAACATTTTACAAGCTGAAAAAACGCTGTGTCCGCTCCTCCGAACCCTTTCGTCTTGATTTCTCGCATCTTTCACTCAGCTTGAAGAGTTCAAAGAATTCTGCAGCATGACTTTATTTCGGAAAAGACAAAGTCCAAAGACCTCTACGGGCGGTTTGCGAGGAACTGAACCAGAAGAGCGATGACATCATCGTTCAGACCCACCACCGCCCCATCCTCTACCCTGTCGTACAGTCGCAGGCTCTCGTTCCCCCACAGGAGGTTTTTTCTGGGGTTGTTTGCGTCCGTCTCCACAGAGAGCGCCAACGTGTTGAGCTGGTAGCAGAAGAAGGTGAAGAAATGTCCGTCTGTGATCACAGCCTGGGACACGAAGGGTCTGGTAACGTCCTCATGGTTCCAGAAGCCTACAAGAGGCCAGAGGCAGATGTGAACAACGGGGACTTCTTCTACTTCAATGCCAAACATAGTCTTTACCAAATTTGGACAGTGTCCACAAGACGCATTCATAGGCATATTATTATTAATTATTATTAGAGCTAGCATAGCATGAGAACATTGATTTGCCAGTCATTGTCCAGTAGTAGTCGTATTAGAGCTAGCATAGCGCTGCTCTGGCCTCTTTTAACTCGTTGAAAGTCTGAACATTTTGACACAAACTTAAGCAAAGAGAACTATTAATCCTGACGCGGCCTGAACACAACGCCCAGCGGAAGTATTGGGAACTCACCCTGGTACATGGCCTGAGCGCCGGTCCAGGCAAAGAGACTGCTGAGCGCGTTGGCTCTGAGGAAAACGTCCACCTGATCAGACTGCTGCAGCCGGGCCATCCGGTCTCTGCGGTACCGGTCGGGCACCAGGTGGAACTGGGTGTGGCCGTAGCGCGCTGGGTCGGGCACCTTGGCTCCTTTATTCAGACCAAGAGGAAAGGATTCGCGTAAGCAGACGAGACGCTGCACAGCGGGGGAGACGGGTCCCTGCAGTTTACCTGTAAACACACGGTTCTCGTACTGTCTCTTGAACAGCGGCATCATGTTGGGAGCTACTGTGATCTCTGGAACTTCAGCTGCATAGGAGGCCTCCATAGAGGTAAACTGGGAGATGAAAACAAAACTCACATGCCTGCCCAACATTGAATTCAAATCTATTGTCACTCTCTGAGGTGAAATGCGTCTCAGGGTAAAAGTCTGGCAACTTTTTAAATCGCATCTTTAAGCACAAGTCTGGTAAAAGAATGGCCGCCCTTCCTTGTAAGATCATTTTGCTCCGGGCTCAGACCTCTGGCAGCTGTTGAGTTATCCTGATCTGACTGTGAGGCTGGTCGTCAATTTGGAATTTGGGCGACTCCACTCGCCCTCGCCGGTGACCCTTCGGGATGATCCTCTGTCCTCTCCACCAATAGAAGTTCAGCTGGGGATTAAGATCTGGTAGAAAAACACAATGAGTGGTGAAACAGACACGAATAGCATCCGTCTCTCTGGATAGAAGACAAAGCGTGAACTACTCGACTGCTTTGAGACGCCAGTAGTGTTCTGTTGCAGAACGAATATTTGTTTTGTGCAGGAAAATGTCTTTATTCCTCACATTTGCTGCAAACATTAATGTGTTCTAATGTTTTTGAGAGGTACATGAGGGGGACACGCCCGGCCTCCTTACCCACGCTGGCCTGGAGGAGGAGTGGATTGTATCTGGCCAGACTGAAGGTGAGTCCGGTCACCAGGCTTCTCAGGAAAGGTCCAACCAGCCGCTCCTGTTCTCTGTACACGAAGGTTCTGGGCTTCTTCTCGTGCCAATGCTCGTGTAAAATCGCTCGAGTCACCACGGCGCGGATGTCCTCGAACGCATCACGATCGATCCCCGGTAACGTGGCTCGGACTGCTGCTTCTGCTGCTGCTGGGGGAGAGCCCTGCTCCTCCTGGCCCGGAGAAAACCTCCCAGGAAGGCCCGGAACATACGCGGTCTTGGTAAAGTGTTGGTACCATCTGTCTGCGTTCCGTGCGAACGTCTGCGGGTAAACCACAAATTTCTTTCGCTGCATCCGAGTGACGGACGCGATCTTTTCTTCCACGGGGGAGGCACTTGTCTGATTCACCCATTCCTCAAACCGTCGTCCCTTTGCGCCTTTGCTTTTTGCCGTAAGAGAGTGAACGATGGGGGGATACGCCGGCTCCGTGACCGCAGCCTCGGTGTGGACGCGCTTCAGATGGAAGAGTAAGGGCAGCCTCCTGCGGGCCGCCATGATTCTCCTGTGATTATAACTTCCGTTTTGTTGACGTAAAATAACAACCTCCATTCACAGCGCCCTCTACTGCATAAAAAGTGAAACATCGGGAATCCTTCTCTACTTGTAAATATGTTTCTGTGACGGACAGTTTTAAGATTATGTGTAAACTGAGTAATGCACATTTGATAAATCGTGTTTGGTTCGGCGTAAGCACACATTGAAGGATTTATGCACGCACGTAATCTTTTATTAGCTCTTCTGAACGTTGAGGATCTTGAATGGAGCCTTATATGCATTAAAATGTCCACTTTAGATGGCACTTATAATATCGTAAACTTCCTCTTGTGGCCTTTTCATGGAAATAAGACTTATTGAACAGAAGAACTCTGTCATTTATAAATATGGCGAATAAGAGTGTTGTTTAACGGTGTCATTTCGTTCTGTTAAAATTACGTCACATGTCAGTCTCGCGTTTGAAGCGCACTTTTGTGTTTGAACTCAGTATTGACAAAAACGGACGACATTTTCGTAGTTTCAGTTATGCTTTAATCAATAAGCACCATGATACATGTTTAACGATCCCGCTCACTTAACTCCTCGCTAGCTTGACATCACCGTTAACGGAGGCGTCTCGAAACGAGTCGGGACACCCTCAGAAACGACGGACGTGAACGCAACAGTCGTGTTACGTCATGTTTACTCCCAACAAGCCGCAGCAGCTGATCGGTTAGCTAGTAGCTAGTAGCTATTCGCTATGCATTTACGTCACGTCGTGCGGACGCAGTTCGTCTGGACCAGAACTGCGTGTATCAGCCGTTTGCAGCGCGTTTGCCGAGCCGAGGTATTTGCTTTGAAAACGAAATGTCGACTTGTCGTTCTTGCGAACATTTTGACGGACGTGCCGTCAGGCCCGGTGGTGGAGGTGGGAGCCCCGCAGAGCCCGACCACCGGGGGGGGGTTGCGTTATTCTACCCGGTGGTGGAGATGGGAGCCCCGCAGAGCCCGACCACCGGGGGGGTTTGCGTTATTCTACCCGGTGGTGGAGGTGGGAGCCCCGCAGAGCCCGACCACCGGGGGGGGGTTGCGTTATTCTACCCGGTGGTGGAGATGGGATCCCCGCAGAGCCCGACCACCGGGGGGGGGTTGCGTTATTCTACCCGGTGGTGGAGGTGGGAGCCCCGCAGAGCCCGACCACCGGGGGGGGTTTGCGTTATTCTACCCGGTGGTGGAGGTGGGAGCCCCGCAGAGCCCGACCACCGGGGGGTGGTTGCGTTATTCTACCCGGTGGTGGAGGTGGGAGCCCCGCAGAGCCCGACCACCGGGGGGGGGTTGCGTTATTCTACCCGGTGGTGGAGATGGGAGCCCCGCAGAGCCCGACCACCGGGGGGGGGTTGCGTTATTCTACCCGGTGGTGGAGGTGGGAGCCCCGCAGAGCCCGACCACCGGGGGGGGTTTGCGTTATTCTACCCGGTGGTGGAGGTGGGAGCCCCGCAGAGCCCGACCACCGGGGGGGGGTTGCGTTATTCTACCCGGTGGTGGAGGTGGGAGCCCCGCAGAGCCCGACCACCGGGGGGGGGGTTGCGTTATTCTACCCGGTGGTGGAGATGGGAGCCCCGCAGAGCCCGACCACCGGGGGGGTTTACGTTATTCTACCCGGTGGTGGAGGTGGGAGCCCCGCAGAGCCCGACCACCGGGGGGGTTTGCGTTATTCTACCCGGTGGTGGAGGCGGGAGCCCCGCAGAGCCCGACACCGGGGGGGTTTGCGTTATTCTACCGCTCATAAGTCCCTTTGATGCGCGTTGCGTTCAGGCTCGAAGCAGGATTCGGCTCAGAACAGCTGTCTTGTGACCCCTGACCCCCCCCCCCCCCCCCCCCCCCCCCCCCCCAGAGGCCCCTGTGTACCAAAGGTGACGAGGTGAGGCTGGCAGAGGAGGCGTCCAAGAAGTATGGCTCCCCAGCTCCAACCATCTTCTCCAAGATCATTGACAAGAGGATCCCCGCGGACGTTATTTACGAAGACGAGAAGGTAAATGTGTTACAACCACATTAAGTGTGGAGTTAATCTTTAATCTTTCCCTCAAGGGTTGTTTGCGTGGCATTTAAATAACTGTAATGATTATCTCAATTCAATCTACATCTTCAATCAGCAGATAAGATAGAAACATCAAAAACACAAGTGCAACACAACTGTCCAAAAGGCGTGGGGATATATAAACACAAGAGCAACAACAACCTTACATTCAAATAGATTTCATGTAATTATTAGGCAACTTAAATTCACATATAGGAGCAGAGATGCAGCAGAAAAACAATTATTTGAATTAAAATAATACATAACCGGCAAAGTTGTGATTTATTTCCATTGCAATTTTGTTTTTGTTTGTTTTTTTAATTAGGTACATTGCAAACATTTTAAATTCATTAGTAAATCCAGAAAAAGAGGGCTTATTTATCCATTTTGCATAGTAAATATGATATTTACCCAATAATAAAATTATGTTTATGATATCTGAAACGGATGAGGCCAAATGATCAATATAAAAGAACAAGTCAGCGTTCTGCCATGCTGGCCGGCTCCCGGACCGGCTCCCGGACCGGCTCCCGGACCGGCTCCCGGACCGGCTCCCGGACCGGCTCCCGGACCGGCTCCCGGACCGGCCTCCCGGACCGGCCTCCCGGACCGGCCTCCAGCGTGCTGGTGGACGATCCTGCTCGTGCTCAGCGGTGCCTTTTTGAATCCTTGTGCTTGTTGAGATGGAGATAAAGGCACCAGATGTAAAGATGACCAAATTCAGCATCCCATACATTATTGTGTTTTTGCAGTGTTTGGCATTCAGGGATGTAAATCCACAAGCCCCTGTTCACTTCCTGGTCATCCCGAGGGTTCCAATCCCCAGAATAAGTGAGGTCAACGACGTTGATGCTGAGGTAAGCTCAGCCGGCCATCGTTTATATTCCCAGAGATCATAGCAAAGCTTTTATAACTGTGTTCAACGTTCTAACAAGGGTTTCTACAAATGTATGACAGACCGGGAGGTATTTTTCCCCGAGTAATACAAGAGCATGAATGATATTCCCTCACAGATCCCTCTTCTCTGTTTCCTGAAGTGTAATGCTTTATTGTCCAACACCAGCCATCGCCATGCTCAGTCCAAAATCTAATAGTGAAATAAAGCAATTATTTATATATATTTTTTCTTTCTTTTCTCAATTTTCAGCTCTTAGGACATTTGCTGGTTGTTGCCAAAAATGTTGCACAGCAAGAATCTCTAACTGAGGGCTACAGAGTGGGTCGGTTCCTTGTTTAAGTGTTAACAGTCATTACAATGGAAACGCCGGCTGTTTGTTGACCGGAGTGTGATATTCAGGGTGTTTCTGTCCTCTGCAGTGATCAACGACGGGAAACACGGGGCTCAGTCGGTTTACCATCTTCACATCCACGTCTTGGGAGGACGGCAGATGACGTGGCCACCGGGTTAAGGGTTCTACGTCGATGTGTGTGAATGTACAGAAGAACATCCTGTTTGTAGCACACAAACTCGAATCACTCAGGATATGATGAATGTTGAACTTAACTCATGGAAAATGTACGGATGAAGACGTGAAGACGTTATGGTTGTTATGGCAACAAATAAAGATGTTATTTCTAATATGGAAAGCTGAAAACTTCTCGAATCTTTGTCACAGATAATGCAAATCCCAATATCCATCAGTGAAATTCCAATGAAACCAGTAAGACCTTTTTGAGTTAATCGTCAATAAAAAAAACACAAATAACAAAAATAGTTTGAGGTCCAGAGCCCGAGAGAGGAACGCAGAATTATTATTAACAGTTTGTCACGTTTGATAGTTGGAGCAACAAAGAGAAAGAAATACGGTTTTCCAATTTGATTGATATTATTTATATTGATCTCAGTTTGATCATTTATTGGTAATGAAGACTTTTATCTTCCCGCTTAAAAAACAAAAAGGGATACTGCTCATTTGCTCTTCATCTGTCGTGTGGAAAGTGAACCAAATGTATTTACACATAAATAAAGATATATCTTCATAGTTTGTAGGTATTTTTCATTAATTTGCATGTTCGCGTTAGAATTAATACGTTTTTAATGGGGAGTAGCGATGCTATTGTGTTATTGAATATTTATACTTAAGATGTTTTTAACCTGCTGGAGTGACTACAAGAGCAAAAACATGAAGTGTTGCATTGTGAAAATGATTTACTTTAAACTTTGTTTATTGAAAATATGGGTGGTGGTGACTGGATTTCATTGAAAGTCAAGTCATTTTTTTGTTTGCATTCAAAACACAAAATATCCTTTTTATTTCCTGGAGCTGTCTGGTTTTCTGCTGCCTCTTTTTAAGCATCGCTGCTTTCGCCTGAATCCTCACGAATCATTAACGTCAAAGGCGAGATGTGCACAGATGAGTTCTGCAACGCTGGAACTCACGGATGATATTTGGTTCACTTTTAATGTTGAAACTCAAATGCGCATCGGCTGGAGGCCGTCAGCTGCGATGCTCTAGAGTCTAGACGACGACAATGAGCTCTAGAGCAGGAGTTTTGGCGGATCCCTCTGATGAGCCGCTGTGCATGCTGGTACGGTTGGCGTTGTTGGGGTCAGATGTGGTGTGACTGGTGCATACCTGTCAACCTCCGAGGCTCCATGGCCTTACAAACCGTTGATTTTTTTCTTACAAAATACAAAATAACCTTACACCATATTTTGTTTTTCAAATGCGTTTATTTATGTACATAGTTGGACATTATTAATTAGGATACAGTTTAATTTTGATATTTTAACTAAACTAAAATATCCATTAATAATGCTTGTAATTTAATTTTTTTAATAAGAACAGATATTTCGGGGGGGGAAATCGTTAGCATTTTTATTTTTGTAAACCAAACTTAAGTATCGATCAATGATGCTTGTAATTTAAATTTCAAACAGGGACAGAAAATACAAACCTTTGCTGGCTTGTGATTGGGAAACATGTTTTTGCGTGGAGGGGGTGAGAGAGACGGGAGGGGATATCTGTTCTGTTAGCGGCGGGGTTACCGATTAATAAAAGCTTGTTCTGAGACCCGTCTCGTCCTTGTTTCAGCGTCTGACAGACGCTACAAATTTGCGTTTTCCCGTACAGATGTTCTCCTACGCCGTACACGTCTTAGAATGCATAAAAACCATACTTTGTACGGCAAAAGCGTACTGGTTGACCACAGTGACCGGGACAAAGGTAACCATGGTTTCATAGAGCCATTCAACTTTCACCTTTATTTACTTTAAAAACTTGCGTTGATGTTAGTCCAGCAGGAAGCAGCGAGATTTCACAGAGCTCAGCAGGATAGAGGAGACAAGGAATGCGTTTATTGACAGAGAATCCATTTGCACCTGCAAAACGGTTCAAAGTGAAAATCTAAATGATTTTTCTTCTAAATTTTGAATCTGTCGTATTTAAAGTAGTCAAACACAGATAGAGTCTCCAGCATGATATCAGGCAGATCAAAAGCTACCATCGGCCAGCTCTTTGTTCCTGTTAAATAACTTCACGGCTTCATGCATTCTCTCTTCTTGTGTCATTTCATGTTTCTCCAACGGGCCTTATCCCATTAACGTGATAATGAACGGTGATTGGAGATAACAAATCTCTCCAGGCCGCTCACCGTTATCACACGACCTCCTGGAATCCCGTGACCTTTATACCGGCAGACGTTTTGGACTCTCCCCCCCCCCCCCCCAGCGCCAGCAGCTATTGTGATTACCACAAACAAAGCAGAGGTCAGTTGGAGCTGTAACCTTTGGCCACGTTTGCCTGTGCATCTCTGGCAAGTGGATGAGAGCTGTGCTGCAGGAATTCAGAGGATCGATCGAGCAAGTCTGTGACTCTGGGAGAGGCGACTCTGGTGCATGTAAATCTGTAGCTTTATACTTTCTTTGAGGGACGACAGGCGGACATCTATTGTACGCTGACCTGCGTCTGACGGCTGCTGACGGAGGTAGCTACCATTGATGTCTGATTTTTGTGTGCGTTTGTGTTTTGGTGTGAAAGGCTTGTGTCTTCTCTTATTGACATTAGAGCTCTTTCTCTTATTGATTAATGAAAGGCTGATTTTTCATCAGCCTTTGTCTGGGTTGTATGGGATGAATAAACATGAGAGCGTTGCTCCTTGACTTTTATTGTTTGATCGGCATTCATCTCCTCCTCGGTAATCATGCAGACGCATTAAGAGAAGTCCAACAATGGGGAACAGAAGTTATTTTCTCCTGGATCGCATCTTTACTTGCTGAGGTTAAACAACTCCAAATGCTCACGTCTCACTCTAGGACTTCTGCAGTAAATTCCTTTTTTTCTGGTAACCTACATTTCCAAAAAAGTAAAGCTTATTTGTTTTTATTTGTTTATTTTTTGCAATACAGTGAACTTTAATTGATAATTGCACAATACAGAGCAAAGGCTTGGCCACTTCATGTCGCCACGCTGCGGTTTGGTAATCTTAATGATTATGGTGCAACATTCAACGTTTCGACATGTCGGCTTCTGCTGCAGCTGATAACTAGAGATGGAAGTCATTGGCTGCGATGTGTTGCAATGACTTTGGTGAATGTCAGTCTGACATAAAAGAGCTGTTTCATAATACACAATCTTATCTGTGTGGACGATATTCATGGAGGACATCAGGAGCGCTTAGAGGCTGCTTTTACTCCTCGTTCATTTAAGGTCTTCTGTTTGTGTTATTTCAGCTAAGACAAGATGAGCCTCATAGAAGTTAAAAGTAACGGTGCCGCCTTCATGGATGGTGTTGGCCAGAGGTTGGTGAAATGATGATGCAATCTTGTGTGTTGGATTCTCTACAGCCATTTTTTTTTTTTTATGTCTCTAAAAATGAGGATTATCTTTCTCTGGATATCAGCTCATTCATGTCCTCTCAATTGATTTTGCAGCATTGGTACCAAAAATACACAGACTGCATCAGATTCCAGTAACTTAAATATTCACTGCACTCCGATCCCTAATGGAGACGTCCCCTCAGCTGAGCTCAGTAGGGCTCCAGCATCAGAGGACCAGGAGGCCAATGCAAACCCTGAGGCTGCAGCTAAACCCTCCAGGTTGCCCGAGCTGGACGGGGCTTTGGAAGGACGTCCACCAGGTAAGAGTCGGAGAGTGTGTCGGCAGAGGAACCTCTCTGATGTGGGAAATGTGCTAAAGGCATCAAAAGCACAAACGCCCCTTCTGTAAGAAGAGTTGTGAAGAGATGAAAGGATCAAAACAGCACAAAAGCCAACGTTTGCAAAAGATATATGCTAGAATAAAAATTTGGTTCTTTGCAAGAATCAAAAATATTTGTAAGAAAAACAAAAAGAATTTCAATGCAATGATTAAAAATGATCATTTGTAATCAATTCACTGAAATTTACTCTTAAATGAAACTGATACATTTAATAGTTGTTTCAAATGCTTTTTCTCTTTGGTAAAAAAAACCCTGAAGAACTTAATTCTGGGCCGACATTACTGTTTGGTACCGGCACACCACTGCAACTGCTTTCTGGAGAAGCAGCGGGTGAAATAAAGCCTGAAATGAACGACCTGTCAGCGCCACACAATGCACAATGTCTTGTCATCTCTACACAGACAGTTTCAATGCCATTAAACTTTTGATTCTAACAACAATCATGATGGTCAGATTCAGTTTAACAAACAATCTTTGTCCTCAAAGACCCACATTTGGATAATATATTAGACCCCCTCCTGATTTATTCTGATTTCAACTGGGCTTTAGCTTCTACCTGATATTCTCCTTCAGAATTCACATTTCCTTCAATTATTATCATATATTTTTGCGGGTTCCTGAACGAGCTTTCACCATGTTGTTAGATGAATTTGGAAGGATGGCCATATCTGGGAAAGTTCATTCTTTTCTACAAACCAATATATTGGCCGGTGTAACGGCGCCCTCTTGTGGACATTTTAGATACAGCAAAGACGTTGTGATAAAAGTGACATCAAATAATATCGAAGATCAACACAAAGTAAAAACTTATTTGCACGACTTGGTGCACTAACCGACACTTGACGCTTGATTCTGATTGGCTGCGGCCTGCAGGTGTAGTCCTCCAGTACCTCGTGTTCACCACAGGATTGCGACTATGTACATCTCACACACGGAGGAGGGCGTTAGTTCATGTCCTGACATAAACAAACAAGCCATTAGATCACAAATGTCAACTAAACACAGTTTGCTTTGGAAATCTAAAACACCATCAGCAAACCAATCCATTTTATTACAAACACAATTCATAGCGTTCAATCTAACACGCGGGCGGCACACCACTAATAAGCCAATGCTAAACAAATTAATTAATTAGTTGACTAATATATAAAATGATTTGACACAATTTTTCCTGCATGTGGTCTCAGGATTTTCTCATTAATGCGGATCTGACATACATTTAAATCTCCCAGATACATATTATAATTCTGGATGTGATCGATATCTTTATTCAGTTCTATTCAGCCTCACTGAGACAAAATATGACCAAAGTGTTGTGGACCTGGATCATTTAGAAATAACAAACACATGTGGATGATCTGGATTTTTCTGAAATGTGATATATAAATATGACTATAAACCCATGATTAAATTTGGCCTCGGAGAAAAGTACCTACATAAAGTCTATAATAAAAGCTAAACAGCTGGAGGTGCTGGAGCACCTGTAACATAAATATTAAGGCTTTAAGTAAGCTCCTCCTCCTCCACACCTGCAGTTGAAGTCAAAAAGCAATAATCCCTATGACAGAACTCCTGAGACAATATAGTGGCTTTCTTTTACCTGTACTGTCGGTTGCTGTTTGTCAACAATGTTTCTGCCTCTGTGGTTTAGCTTTCTCGGAGCAGAACCACAGCTCAGTCGCCTGCAGGTATCTTCTGTTGTTGAGTCAAATCTAAAAGTCTACAATTTAATGGAATAGTATTCATCGTTTGTGGTATTAAGTATACCGTCTGGCTGTTACCAGGGAAATAGAGGAATAGCCTTTATAAAATCCCCCCCCAAAATACACATAAATCCTCATTGTTTTTTGACCAGCTGGTTGGTGTTCTAGAGAAGTCCATAATGCAGACATGGGAAACATGGCCTCTGCTGCTTAAACATCGTTCCTTCAATTATCTGTATTTTCATAAAAAAGAACAAGATAAAGCACAAAAAACCAGCAACAATACACGATTAGATATTAATAGACATTACTGTAAACATAGAAAACATAAAAACACATCCCTTTGTGTTGAGTGAATTTGTTTACACGTAAATGGGAGGGGATGTTTTCAATGTGGAATTCTAATTGGATATTGATTTTCTTTCATGTCTGTGTGATTGGGTTGTGGTGAGACACACAAAAACCCACTTAAATTTGACTTCTGTGCATCAAAGAACAAACGCGTTGAGGCCTGATATTAGTGATCTCACTCCTCTGGATCGAACTCCTCTCCCGATCCACCTGATTGGTGGGAAAGCCAACCCCGCAGCTTCCTTGTTTGTCTCGGGTATCAGCGCGACATTCTTCTGTTACCTGCACAACCTGCGCAACCTGCGCAACCTGCACAGCGCATCATGGCTGCTAAGCGCGGCTGTCCCTGTTGTCCCGACGCAGAGGAGCCGCGGGTGGTGCCTCTGTGCGCGGCCGGCGCAGCGGCGACCCTGTCCCCGGCCGACCGGCTCTGGACCACCGACAGAGCCTCGGCCGTCCGGCTGAGGCTGGACGGCTCCGGCGTGGCCTCCACCTGTCCGGTCACCGTCCATCAGATGTTCCTGGAGACGCTGGAGGACTACGGGGACCATCCGGCCATGGCCTTCAAGAGGGCTGGCCAGTGGGAGACGCTGACGTTCGGACAGTACTACGAGCAGTGCCGGGCGGCCGCCAAAAGTTTCCTCAAGGTACGCGTGCGTGTTTGCGCACTGACTGGATGGAGCGCGCCGCCGCTGCGTCGCATTGTTTAAATATTTGCGCAGTGATACTCACTGGCGCGTTTTGGACGGAGGCTTGTCCTGAGGGCGACATGTCCCCCTGAGGATGGTGAAGACATGCCAGTTAGAGGGACAAATGTCCGGTCGGCGTGGGACCGGCTGAGGGTCGGGACTGCGTAAATTGCGCGCGTAAATCAGCAGCCTGATGTGTTTAAAGACCGAGAATAGTTGCTGATTTCTGCATGCAGTTCACGCTGTTGATATGTTGTGTAATCTGGAAAGAAAGAAGAGATGCTTTTCACTCTTAGCCTGCTCTTAAGTAAATAGAACGTCAGTTCTTTCATTTAAAAGTGATATACTTTTAAATCTGGCTTTTCAAAAACCACTAAAACAACAAAGAACAACTTCTGCCCGCCTGCACTGAGTAATAATATTCTACTCTGCAGGTCTGCCTTCAACAATGAAACAAATGAAAAGCCTTCAGTTCCTGAAATGAATGCTCTCTGGTGGGATCAGCAGCGACTGGGAACCAGCACTAGTGTGTGTGCGTGTGGGTGTGCGTGTGTGTAGGTGTAGGTGTGTGTGTGTGTGTGTGCATGTGTGTAGGTATGTGGGTGCGTGTGTGTGTAGGTGTAAGTGTAGATGTTTGCGTGTAGGTGTGTGTGTGTGCATGTGTGTAGGTATGTGGGTGCGTGTAGGTGTAGGTGTGTGCGTGTGTTTGTGTGTGTGTAGGTGTGTGTGTGTGTGCATGTGTGTAGGTATGTGGGTGCGTGTGTGTGTAGGTGTAGGTGTAGATGTGTGCGTGTAGGTGTGTGTGTGTGCATGTGTGTAGGTATGTGGGTGCGTGTGTGTGTAGGTGTAGGTGTGTGTGTGTGCGTGTGCGTGTGTGTGTGCGTGTGAAGCTCACAGCTTGTGTTACAGGTCCTGAGGCGCTGACAGCTTTATGTCTCAGGCGGGGTGGCTCCTGAGCTCACATGTAGGTCAGCAGTAACAGGCGCTGTGCCGTCTCCTCTTCTTCAGTTGGGGCTGCAGCGTTATCACGGTGTGGGGATTCTGGGATTCAACGCGCCGGAGTGGTTCATCGCCGATGTCGGGTGCATCTTTGCCGGGTGAGCACGCGTTTAAGGGTCCTCTCATCCTCTCGCCTGTTCAGGCTGCAGTGTCAGACAAAGCCTTAAAGTCGGTTTAACCCTCGCTGTTTACTCATAAGAAAGGCGTTCTCATATTGTGGTTTTGTGCCGCAGTGGCTTGGCGACTGGAATCTATGCCACCAACTCACCTGAAGCCTGTCAGTACGTGGCCTCCAGCTGCCAGGCTGACATCCTGGTTGTGGAGAACCAGAAACAGCTGGACAAGATCCTGCAGGTCAGCATTCCCAGGCCTTACGCTGCCCCGTGGGGGCCGAAATCATCCTCGCATTAATCCACCGTCACCAACAGGTCAAAGATCAACTACCTCACCTGAAGGCCATCGTCCAGTACAAAGACGAGCTGCAGCAGAAAGAGCCGTTCCTGTACACGGTATGTTCAAGCTGCTGATTGCGTGCTGATGTGTTCTGGTGCCATGTTTTGTCGTTCAGTCTGGGTTTGGACGTGACGCAATTTAAACCGCGATCTCTGCGTTTCTGCAGTGGGCAGAGTTCATGAAGCTGGGCGAGGACGTTCCCGAGGAGCGGCTGGACGCTGTGATCGACAGCCTCCGGGCTAACGAGTGCTGCACCCTCATCTACACCTCCGGAACCACCGGCAACCCGAAAGGAGTGATGTTGAGCCATGACAATGTGGGTCATCCACACGACACTGTTTTCAAACAACTATTCTTATTGTTTTGTTTTTTTATAATTAAAATTTGCATCTGATTTATATCATCTAAAATCTGCCCATTGTGCTTTCCCCAGCCTTAAAATGATCTGGACGATGAACGTTTTGCAAATTCATTATTTTTATTTGCGCTACCCCCCCCCCCCCCCACACACCTCCTTTATTCTGTCTGTCTTTGCAGATTAGGCAAATTTTAGAATTCATTAGACTTGTAGAAAACGGAAGATATTTCTACATTTACCAAAATGTAAAATTAGATCTGTGAACCTTTAAGCAACGGGAGGTTAATTGTTTTGTTTAAAAAAAAAAAGAAATTATGCGGTTATTGTTTTATAGCCTTCTTCTAGACTCTAGAGTGACACCAACTTAGATTTGAGAAGATTTTCAGGTTTGTTATCAGTAAAATTACATTCCTGCATGAACAGATCATTTCATTAGTACAAAAAAAACAATTTCCCGAGGACATCTTTCTATTTATCGTGCAGCTGACGTGGACGGCGCGCGTGGCGATATCTGTGGTCGATCTCATAAAAGGCGAGGAGGTGGTGGTCAGCTACCTGCCGCTCAGCCACGTGGCAGCCCAGATGTTTGACATGTGGATGTGCATTTGTTTTGCCGTGACCACGTACTTCGCGGACCCGGATGCCCTCAAGGTAACGATGACCCCCGCTGTCGTTATGGAAATGGCGCTGAAGATCCACAGAGGATGCTAAACTCTTTTATGTTTACAGGGCTCCTTAGCGACCACACTGAGAGAAGCCCGTCCGACGTGCTTCTTGGGCGTTCCTCGCGTGTGGGAGAAGATGCAGGAGAAAATGAAGCTTACTGGTGCAAAGGCGTCTCCCCTGAAGAGGAGAGTGGCCAACTGGGCCAAGTCCATAGGCCTCCAGTACAACTACAGTATCATGAATGGGTGAGTGATAACCAGCGCTTCATTAGGAAAGATATTTGTTCCATTTATCTCAGTATTGAATTCCTTGTTGCATCAAATCTGGTCAGTGAATAAAGAATTAATTAATCTTGAGGTAGTAAATTCTAAGTATAAGAATGCTTCTCAGGTCAGAAGAAGATGCTTCAGAGAGTTGGACGATTTGAAATCTTGACGGAAGTGTTTTCATTTGTGACTCAATAAAAAAGTTGAGTAATCTTAAATGTGTTGACAGTCTCGTGTTAATCTGTCCAGACCCTGTGGGGGTGTTTCAGTTTGCATGATTCTTAATATAAATCTCTGGGATAACGTTTCGTTTGTGTCTTTGTTGTCTTTCAGGGAGAATCTGGTGCCGTGGGGCTTCACGCTGGCCAACAACATGGTCTTTAAAAAGGTGCGCGCTGCCTTGGGTTTAGACCGCTGCAAAATCTGCGTGACGGGCGCCGCGCCCATCACCAAAGAAACTCTGGAGTACTTCATGAGCCTGAACGTTCCTGTGATGGAGATATACGGAATGAGCGAAAGCTCCGGACCACACGCCATCTCCCAGAACGGAGAATACCGCATCACCAGGTCAGCAAGTCCGGATGACTTTCGAATTTTAGATTTAAAATGTGAATTTGAAAAGGAGGTCGTGCTTCATTAAAGGGATTCTCAGTGGAGCGTTAAGCCTAATATCGAGTGAGCGTATTGCAAATGCCCAAGTACAGAAGGTCAAAACGCCCACATTGCACCTCAGATCAGGAAAGATAAATGCTTACACAGTGTAGCGCGGAGCCGCATCAACAAGCGACGTGCCGGTACTTTGTCCTCGCTGACTGTAACTGGAGATGTGCTGCCCTTTGATGTTTTTGTAGAACATTATTACAACTATTAAAAAAAATGCCAAGACAATGATTTCCTCATCAAAACAAAATGCTTGTGCTTTTAAAGAGGGATTCTCGATTGTTGAAAGAGTGTTTGGAGATGTTATCATTGGACAATGGACAGATAAAAAAAAACTCTCCATTGTAAGTCGGAGAAACAGAAATGAGCCGAGCAAAGCTGCTCCTGGCAAAGTTGTTCCATCCTGAATTAAAAAGTAGAATCTCATCTGTCACAATGTTTTTAAAGGGAGTTTAATTTTATCTGTCACTTTAATAAGGTACATAAAATGTTACAGCAGGGATGACATTCCTCTGCTGCTTTTTTTTAATATTCCATGTGCCTTTCAGGGAGTTCTTGTAAATCTTAATAAAGCCTTAAATCCAAGTACAGGTGACCGTCTTTAATTTTACACACGGTCATCAAGATGAGTTTGATGATTTATTTCAAAAAGGACAATGATGTGCGCAAGGCTTGACAGTTCTTTGGAGGTTTCTGCTCGCTTTATGGATACGAGAATCCGCCATAGCAACCAGTCTTAATGGACCCCACAGGATTTTGCTAGAGATGCCAAAGAAACATAAAAGAAGAAATAATAAAAGGGGAAATGACCGACGTGGACAGATGAGAAGGAGGTGTCACCCTGCTCTCGAAATTCTTTTTGACAGCTTTAAAGAAAACAAAAAATTCTCCTTTCTCCCTCTGGTCCGTGAAACGACAATGAAAAAATGCTAATGAATTTATTATTAAACCTTCTTCTTCTTTTTCTTTTGATGGCTTCTTGATCTTATGTTGTCTTATTTCTATACCTTAAAGTTTGGTCACTGTCAGATATCAGGTTTAAATGATATGATGTCTACCCAGCTGTGGAAAGGTGATGCCAGGCTGCAAGACGAAGCTGGACAAGCCCGATAAGGACGGGAATGGAGAGATATGTTTCTGGGGTCGGCACGTCTTCATGGGCTACCTGAACATGCCTGACAAAACAGCAGAGGCCATTGACCATGATGGATGGCTTCACTCTGGAGATTTGGGAAAGCATGACCACCGTGAGTTCCTGTACATCACAGGAAGGATCAAGGGTAAGGACCGAAAAAACCAAAAGGCATGCAACTAGGGTGAAGTGGTTACGCTAAATTGTCCCTAGGTGTGTTTGGCACTGCGATGAACTGGCGGCGTGTCCAGGGTGTACCCCGCCTCTTTCCCATAGACGGCTGGGATAGTCTCCAGAAACACCCACAACCTGATTTTATTTTTTTAAAGCGATCAAGAAGATGAATGAATTAAAATTTAAAAGAGAATAAAAGAAAAGAATCAAACAAAAATGCTATTTATACAGCATCAATGCAGCATCCTCCTCTGTTCTGAGCTGACTTATTCATTGATACTATGATCGTCAATAATAGTTTAGGAGCAGGGGCCGATAGCTGAATATCAATGTCCTGCTTATTGTGCTTATAAAGGCAAAATAGCCACATAAAATCTTGGAAAACAACACAAACAATATTTCCAGTGTCTATTTTTTTTCCAACAGAGCTGATCATCACTGCCGGGGGAGAGAACATCCCTCCTGTGCCCATCGAGGATGCGCTGAAGGGCGAGGTGCCCGTCATCAGCAACGCCATGCTGCTCGGAGACAAGCTCAAGTTCCTCTCCATGCTGCTCACTCTGAAAGTAACGCAGCCCGCATTGCCGCAGACGCTCGAGCCTACGCCATAAATCATAAACAGCAAACACAACAATTACACTTCTCTGTTTCCCCAGTGTGTCATTGATGACAGCGGCGAGCCCACAGACGATCTGAGCCCTGAGGTTATGGAATTCTGCCGGCAGCACGGCGTCACGGCGACTAAGGTGTCGGAGGTCATCGCCAATAAGGAACCAGCCATCTACGAAGCCATTCAGGAGGGTCTGGAGCGTGTCAACGCCAGGTCCACGTCCAACGCCCAGAGAGTCCAGAAGTGGGTCATCTTGGAGCGAGACTTCTCAATCACTGGAGGAGAGCTGGGTGAGTCTTTGACGACTGACAGTTATCACTAAGACTGGAGCTTTTAAGGCGTACACATTATACCTATATAAACTATAGACACGCCTTGTAATTATGTCTCAGGTCAGACAACATTCCAGTCATTTGTTAGACATAACAAATGACTGGAATGTTGTCTAACCTGAGACAATATTTCCCTTGGCGACATCTCAAACGCTGTAGGTGTCCATCAGTAGCTGCTGCCCTCACTGCGAGATTAAATCGGAACTAACTGGTTTTGTCTGTGCAGGACCCACCATGAAACTACGGAGGCCCGTTGTTGTAAAGATGTACCAGGATAAGATCAATGAGATGTACGCAGAGGCGAGAAAATAGAGCATGGAACAAAGATGAGTTACTACCTGGAGGCAGGCGGTTGTCATGAAACATGCGGAAACATCTTTTCACCTGATTGTGAAGTGAAAAAAAATCCTACTTTTTTTTGTTTTTTAAATATACAGTATAATACATACAAACATACGCACAAGATATTTACCAATTATTGCTCAGCAACAAAGCCGAAAAAGTTTGTCATCGAGGCAAAGTAACTATAACTTTTACAATTTTATAGTTCTAAAATAAAATGTTATGATCTGTAAATCATTGCGGGCTGAAGGTTAAACTCTTTTTTTTTTTTTAAAGGGATAATGTTGACCTCAGATTGTGCCTGATCTCAAGCCTGAGCAAATAACAGAGCATACATGTGCATTTGTATGAATTGGTGTACATTTTTACAAATATTGAATTGTTTATATTATGAAGATTTGTCAATACAATTTTTGGTTCAATAGCGTGCATATTTTAAAGTTTCAAATTGTTACCATGTATATAAGATATATCTGAACAAACATAAAAATAAATCAAAATTTAAGCTGTGAATTTTTGCATTTACACTGTTTAAATACATGGTCAGAAACTTGATGAATTGTTTCAGAGTTGATAATTGACAATGATTGAACAAATAGTTAAGTAGAAAGTCATTCAAGAGGACATGCAGTGTGCCAACGCCAAAGCAGTGTCGGCAAAATAGCATCAGGAAACCCTCGTTGTGCTTGCACAGTTTAGCACAGGTGTCTCCTTCCTCTTCATCAGGTGTGAAGGCCGTCACTTTGAAGTGTTTGGGCTGAACGAGGTACATCGTCATCGAGAACGCGTTCAGGATTTTCTCGACCATTTAAATTCACTTTGCACTGTTCTGTTTGCATCTGTTGTCCAGGTGACACTCGAGGAAACATCAAAGAACACCCATTAAAACATTTGTCTGCACACGCACAAATTCACATGCGTTCTTTCCTATATGTGATCGCAGAAAATTAGGCCATGGCCAAATACCTATTCAAACAGCAATTTAAATCTAAAGTAAACTGCAAGTCTAGAAGCTATTCTTTACATTTAAATGACTGCTGTATCAATTCATGGTTTTCTTGTGTCTAATAGAGCTGTATAGGAACAAATACAACACAACTGTTAAACGACATATAAAGCCTGCCTTCTGGAGCAGACGTTCCATTAAAGATCTGAAGATGGAGACACACTGGTCTGGAAGAGAGATCTATATTTATGACTGAAGCAGGAAGTAAAGGAACAATGAGAGGAAACAATGTTGCAGGATAATCATGGAGGCCTTTGAACTGTTTGATCTTCACTACGGTGGAAACAAAGTTACTAAATGAGCTGAGCTACTGCAGAACGTTATAGATACATTCATAGGTGTGCGTAGTAGGTCTCTCGCTCTCTCTCTCTCTCTCTCACACACACACACACACACACACACACACACTTTACACCGTAAAAACAGCTTGGGTTTGTCGAACTGACCCGAGGAACAAATATCACAATAAGTTTTTGCTCAATAAATTGTACCCATACAATTTGGAAAAGTCATGAAATTTCAAGTAAAAAAAAAAGGGAACTTGTGTTTTTTTATGATAAACATTGAATGGGCTCAAATTGATACCTCCCAAATTTACCCTATGGTTTGATCCACAGGTATGCATGCGGTGGATCAAACCAGATATGGCACAACACCGCCCTCGCGTGGCTAACATTGTCAACTACAACGTTTGCGTTCTGTCGAGTTATCATTTTCTAATAATGTGCAGAGACTAAAAAGAGACACTTGTAATAAATGACTTAAACACAACGCTTTAAAGTAAATACTCCCCCATGTCCACGTGTGTTTGTTGAAAACAGAACTTTGAGAATGAAGCAGGGAAGTTGAAGAAAACAAATCCATATTTATGGCTGATAGAATTTACAGCTGTGGAATATAAGAAAAAAATAATCTGCAAGGCATAAAGAATGCTGAATACATGTTTGTTTTGGTACGTTGAGTTAGTTGACATGAGAACCTTGCCAACATCGTCTTCTTTTCTTTCATTTTGTTGTCATGGCGACTCCCTTCTTGACCCAGGCGTTGCTGCCGAGCAGAGCGAGCATGAATCGAGCTACGTCTCCTCTTCCCACTGCAGTCGTCATATTCTCACCGCCTTCGGGTACATAATACCCCTCATGGGTCAGAAACTCCTGAGCTGTGAAAAAAAACAACAGGAAGCCAAAAGCATTTGGACGTAGTTCTCCAGTCACACCGAAGAGTTGATCAAGTCTGAAGTAAATCAAAGGAACAGTGAAGCCCATTGATTCTCATTAACACCGTCAGCTCGGCCAATCGGCAGAACGACGTCAGCAAGGATCACGAGGCAGAAGCGGCTCCTAAATACCTCACTGAATAAAGCGCTTCTGTTTGCTCTGCAGTCAAACCGGCTCCCACGAAGGTGATTAAAGCAGAAAGGTGCCTCTGTCATCCCCTCTCCTCTTTCGCTACTCATCACAGCCCTGGAAGACCTTTCATTTAATCAGTAGGGCTGACTGTTTGTGATTCGCACCTCATTACCGGTGAATCCAAGACATTTTTTTAAAAACTGGATTTCATGCTTGTCACAAACATGTAAAGCCTTTTTTTCCACAAGTTGCACTTCTGTTTCCTATATCTGAGGTCTGACGTGCAATCGTGGGTCTGTTGTGTGTGTAATACTATCGGGTAGATTAGGTGCTAATCTGCGTTTACCTGAGGCAGGCTGGTTTCTGAGGCCAGGTGGGCGAACCACAGTCCAGTTGACGTCCTCCGTCTCCTGCAGAAACCGTTCCATCTCAAGCATGTTGTTGAGGACACTTCGGATCAATGGCAGCAAGAAGAACCGGATCAGAAAAGATGAATTCACTCCAGAGCTGGCTGACAAAGACAGAAAGCGTTATAAAGTCAAGTAAACTCAAATTCAAATAAACTATTTTTCATTCTCTCTCGTTGAGTTTAGCTGTTAAACATGCCGAAATGTGCTAAATCATACCCCCCCCCCCTTCCATTCTGCTTTCTACACCCACATTCATCGCAGAGACATCTCAGTTCAGTGATGGGCTGTCAACAGAATCCCCCCGTGGCATCACAACAAACAAACAACAGAAAATAAAAGCAGGGTTTCTTCCTGTTTGAGGCAATGCTGACCAATCAAACGGAGAGAAAGCACTTTCATTGCGCGCGCTGCCCTTACGCTCAGTGTACCAGGCCGTCATGGTGACTATCCTGCTGACTTGGGCCTCACGCATGGCGCCGATCACGGCCTTCATGGACAGGGTGTAGCCCGTCACCGGAGAGAAGAAGGAGGTCGGGAAGCCGAGGCAGGACATGATCACATCCTGTCCTTTAAAGTGAGCCTTCAGGCTGTCTGCCGAGAAGACATCAGCTTCCACCACCTGGAAGGAGACGGACATAAATACTTGCTGCCGTGTCCCTCTTACTCGTGAGAAACGACCGCATTAGTTGTAGAACTCAGAGATCTGTGATTTAAAAAACAAAGTTATAAACAAAGTGTATTTGCGATATCTTTGCTCTGTGGATATTTTAGTTACAGAAGTTACTTAAAGGAGAGTAAATACATTTGTAAGGAACTAGTTTCTGCTGCGGATTAACACTGCTCCCAACAGCAGCACGGCTAAAAAGATTTGTTTCTGGCATAGAAATTGCTAGTTCTTTTATTTCTTAACTTTAAGGCCATAATACGGAATCTTTGTGGCTTCTGTTTAGAAAGACACTTTAGGTTTTACTTCATAGAAGCACCATTTGGACAAAATAAAGCCTTCGACAGGCGTCTTCACGCCGAGCGAACTTTGAACCTGTTATGCCAGAGGCTCCAGTACTAAGTCAGCGTTACGTTACCTTGAGATCATCATGGCGCACAGTGATTTTCCCCGGGTTCCTGACGATGGCGGTG
Source organism: Brachionichthys hirsutus (assembly GCF_040956055.1). Lineage (NCBI taxonomy): Eukaryota > Metazoa > Chordata > Actinopteri > Lophiiformes > Brachionichthyidae > Brachionichthys > Brachionichthys hirsutus. The sequence continues at coordinate 9,797,281 of NC_090900.1, read as the reverse complement.
ACTGTGTGACCCTGCTGCAGTGCCTGGTTTACCATATACTGCCCAGTCTGCCCAGTGGCTCCCAGCACGACAATCTTCATCCTCAGACTTGGACACAGTCCTGTGAAAGCGAGGCAATAGACAGCATGAAGTGCTGTGGAGATCCCTCCCCCCCTCCTGCCCAAGCTCAACCGTGGAAAAAGATTATTACGGTGCAATAAAGACACACTAGTTTAGAAACGATGGTTCGTCATCTGACTGGCGCTGGGCTCATAACATGGATAATGGAACACTGGATCCTTGTTCCTAAATTAGTCACTGGTCTAACAAGAACACGTTGTTTTCTGATATTTCATGTTTAATTATTAGAAATATAGGAATTAATAACTAGAAAAGCACTCTGAGAGCGCAGACCTGCACCAAGCACCTCAGTCTCCCTATATTATTATTTACACAATTTATTTTATCTATATTTTTAGATTCCTTAACAAACCTTTAGCATTTGGTTTCACATTGATATCATTATTAGTTTAGAAGTTATTCACAAACAGCACACTTTCAGTAATGGCGGATTCTTCTGGTTCTAGAGTCAGAGCTTTTTGAAGATACAACAAATCTGTTTTCCCACTACTAATTCCAGTGTCTTGGTAAAGGCGAGCAGAAACAGAAGCTCCTTTCTGGAGGTAATCAGAGAAATATTATTGAAAATGTCAAAAAATAAAATCTATTTATTGTGAAAATTTAGCCCGATTTCAACTGGATCTGTTTTCTCAGGTATTAAAGATAGAACCAAGGAATACGGGACGACACATAGAACGGGAGAGCCTGAAAATACTGAGGGAACAGGGAGGATGTTCTGGCAGAGAACTGTCCAGAGAGGCAGGAGCTGATTAGCTGAGATGTGTAACAGGTGCGTCTTGTTCAGTTCAACAAAGCCTCCGCAGCTGTGCAGCAGCAGAAATCAACCTGCAGCAATAGTTACCATAGCAACCCTCACAAATAACAATAATAATAATACATTTTATTTATATAGCGCTTTTCGAGACACTCAGTTCCTTTACAAGATAAAAACAGCAAACCAATACAGAAAGAATTAGTGGTGAGGTAGTGACTTCCAGAGTGTGGGGGCAGCGATGGAGAAAGCTCTGTCTCCGTCTCTGTCTCCCCAGGAGTTTAATGTTAACATTTCAGATTTATTCCTGACCTCAGTCTGGATCCAGAAAACATTTATCATGATAGTGAATATCAGAGCCCTTTATGACTGTGAATTTTGGTGAGTGAATTGAATGCATATTTTACTTTTTGATAAAGCCTACATTATAAGTAAATGGGAAAATCCAGATTGCGACAGTATCCTCAATCAATATTTTTTAAATATATATTTGCAGCCTGTAATGAGCATCTGATGATGGTATTAGAGGGCTGAATGCAGAGAATCACGGAAGTGTCCTTGTTGCCCCTCTGAGGGTCAAAGGGCAACCAGCTGGCTTGTGATAAAGAATAGAGAGACTGTGTTTAGCTGCGTTTAATCCACACAAGAGGATAGTTCTTCCTCTTTACGAACAACAACAACAGTAACACAGATTATTACAATACTTTTTATATTTTAACAATAAGCCCATGACAATAATCGAGACACCATGCTTACATTTACTAAATGCCCACCGTTAGCTTAGCAGGTTAGCTTGAAACACAATTCACATTCTACTCCAAAAACCTTGTACAAACTCCGTTTTACTTCAACTCACACATGACGATATCATCTTAAACACCTTCGGACTCTGATGATATACTTTAAAATTGTTACTTTTAAGTGTTTACCAACCTGTGATAAAGAATAGCGAGACACTGGTTAGCTGCGTTTACCCACACAAGAGGATAGTTCTTCCTCTGCAGTCTGCAGGTACCTTCGCTACTCTCTACCAGTACGCGCTATGCGCCATCTACTGGACGGCATAGGGATTACATACAACTCCAAAGAGCTTGTATTGGAACCAAATGAATTAAGACCTGAAAATAACGCTATTCAAGAAAAATAAAATTGTAGGGTTGTCTGTTTTTAATCAATCTTATCAAATAATATTTTAACACATGCGTTGCTATTTCCAAGCCTCTACATCCTCATTTGAGCCATCTCTAGATTGGAAATAGCTGCTGTGTCTTGATCTACAAATAAACACTGACCTGACCTGAAAAAAAAAAAAAGCATCTAAACAAAGACACATGCAAAAACAAGTCATATTCCTTCTGGAAGCCATACTTTCCCTCATATCTACGTCTGCACTTTTCCATAATCCCATATCAAGTCATTAACTAGGGTAATCCACTTGTGACTTGGTGCCTTGATTGGGTGATCGCAGCACAAAGACTAAAGCATCTTTACCCCAGACCAAGAGAGCGTATGGTGAGGCTAACCGCTTCACGCATAACTGTGGTGAGTTACTGGTGCTGCTGCCATTCGCCCACCGGCAATGACTGGTGTCACGGAAACGGACTGCTTGACCTGATCTTGGGGGACTAAAGGTGGTGAAACGAAGCAGATGGCTGCTTAAATACTCAATGAATCTCAGAACTGATAGCTAAACTTGGGAAGTGGTGACTGGATAAACAAGGTGATCACGTAAGTAATAACTGTGGAAGTCGATAAAATCGTAAAGTAACTTTTTAGATTTATAAGGTCAGAGAGCAACCAGTAATCCAGGTGTGTTATGATAAGCGTGTTTTGATCAGCCAATCCTTTGTGGTGAAACTAATTATAACAATTACATGCCCAAACCAACACCTGATAGAGATGGGAAGCTACATGCAAACACAATTTGATGAACTCCCTCATGTTGGAATTTAAATGATTTATCATTTATTGGTTGCTGTGAGTCATAAACAGTAATTCAGGCTTCATTTGTTTATCGAAAACAGCTTGGACCTTTGGAACGTATTCATATCTCTGTTTTTCCGTTGCATCAAAAATAATTTCACGGTGTGAAGTCCTTTATATAGATGTTAGATTGCTTTGTGAAAGCCTTCCTAGAATTCTGGCCGAAGCAGTCGTCTTCTGCAGGATTGAGGCCAATCACAGGGGCTGGGAGTGAACCAGAAGATAATGAGATTATAAGGCATAAAGTCAAATGCCCTGCAGTGTCACCTCAGAAAAAGGTTTCTGCTCTGTCAAAAAAAGACGGATGAATTTCAAGTGCAAAACTGCAGCAGAATTGTTTGAAAATGAGCGGAGGCCTGCAGCTCAAGCTGAAAATGAAAATTAATATTTGATGACACATTTCAGAATCATGTAAGTACAAGTAAAATAAAGTTTTATATACATACACGCACACATACATGCATATTATATGTATATAATGTAAGGTAAATATTTAGCGCTCTCAATTACTGGATAATATGTTCAAAATGTTTCTGATTATCAGAATTAGTGTCTTTGTCAATAAGATTATTGATGTATTCTATTTAACTGATTAAAAATAAGTAAAATAAGCATTTGGGCTGATGTGATGATTGTTTTTTTGTCCAACGGACAGGATCAGTCATGGGATGTGGCGTCTCGAAATCTGACCAGTTCCACAAACAGTCCAGAAAAGGTAATCAAAATCCTCCATATTTTGCATATGTGTGTGTGTAAACTTTACGATTCTCTAATTCTACTATCTTGTTAATGAGACTTCCTGCTGAATGTATTGCACTAATGCACGTTGTTCTTTCTGCTCCACTGCGTGCAGCTGTCACAAGTAAGACTCAACTGTCATACTTTGTTGTGTTGTTCTTCACCGGATGTTGAATGCAAACTCAAACCAGATGAATCGCAATCAGGATGAATGGAATTAGTCAATCAGAAAGAACTTGTCAGATCATATTGTGAAAGTTGAGTGGAAACTATATTTACTGTAGCACAATATATAAATCAGTTCTTAATAAAACAGCTGAATGATGTGATCATGTCACAATATGATTCCAATAACATTCTGCAGACTATAATATTGAACTATTTCATTCAAATTACTGCATATGTCTGATGATAAAATATGTACGCAGATCTTTTGCTTAATAACCTGCGTGGGTGAAGTGGGTTTAGGAAGGAGACGGGCTTTAACAATATGTGAAAGGTGAGGTGAATAATCATACAAGGAAGCAATTTAAATGTCCTAGATGCGGGTCAGAGACACTGGGTGATAACTTACAGCTTAAGTAGGATAGAAGTTGGAAAATTCTTTGATCAGGTTTGGAAAATGTGGTTGTTAATAAATTTGCAGTCCTGCGTATGTTCTCTCTGCAACGAGGAGTTCTCTAATCTGTCCTCTTGTTTCAGCCATCAGAGCTGCTGTCCTGATTCAGCAATGGTACCGTCAGTATGTAGCTCGCAGAGAGATGAGAAGGAGGTACACCTGGCACATCTTCCAGTCCATCGAATACTCTGGAGAACAGGCGCAGATAAAGGTGAGAAATTCCCAGGGATGATCCAACGTATTCCTGATTGCCTTAGAGGGTTTATGAAAACCTTCTTTCACATCTCCTCCTTGCGCAGCTTTATAATTTCCTGGGTTACCTCATGGACAATTTCACACCATCAAGCAATGAAAGTAAGATTTCCATTTTGGTCGGCAAACTGCAGTTTTCTTTGGTGTAGAACTGAACCTCTGTTTTTCAAATGCTATCTTGTTTTTTTTTTTTGCTCTAGGAAATCTGATCTCGCACATCTTCCGTGAGAATGAGGTTTGCCGTGACGTGGAGTGGGAGCGGTACTTCTGCTACAAGAACATTGAGGTGCCAGATATTTACTCCGGACCTCACCTGACCTTCCCTCTGACGGCGGAGCAGGCGGTCGGGTTGGTGGAGGCCTTCAGAAACAAGAAAGTAGGCGCTTTCACACCAGTGCTTTAATGCAGAGTCTGCAATGCCTTTTGGTGAGCTTAGGATTCAGTGATCTTCTGTCACTGCGTCAAATGAGGTGGAAAGCATTTTTAAGATGCTCCTTTTTTATCATTTCCTGGACCAGAAATAACATGACCAATAATGTACATTGTAATACTACACTTAAATTACAAATGTTGTCATACAGACAAGAAAATAACTTTTTGGGTTTTGGATATTTGCCAGACTTACAATTTAATTTCAAATCAGAAATAGTAGGACATTTATTCTGCAGATTTAATTAGAGGATGATTGAAGCATGTTGTCCCAGATAATGTCACACACATGGCATTTCCTTTAGGTTGTACTTTAGGTGTTTTACTTTACCTGCAAAACAGCATTCTTGTGCTTGTGCTGCATGATCATGAGAAAGCTGAGAGCTCGCCTCACAAAGGTTTAGTTTTGTGTTGAAGGAAATAAAAAAAGTAAAGCAATTACTGAATATAAGAAAATAATGCACTATTACCGGTAGTTTATTGCTGTTTTCTGTTGACAAAATGAGAAATAAAGCATGCATTAATCAAAAATCCATCTAATACTGCAGTATGACCTGCTCATGTGCTCCTAAATGCTTGTTGTTAACCAGTCTCTCGCTCCCAGTAGCAGCTGCACTCACGATACGTCCTCCAGCTGCTTCTGGAGACGTGGAAACAGCTCCGGATGTTGCCAAATATCAACCGCATCTCCACCTGCCACAGCAAAGAAATCACCATCTGTGGTGAGCTGAAAGAATCTAATGTTCATCAATGACAAAGATTAAGATTAATAATAATAGAGAGATGCCAGAGAAGTGATACGAGGGAAGAGAGATCAGTCCAATAAGGAACTGTCATCTAGCATTTATTCAACTGACAACTAAATAAACATTTATTAGCAGGGAATCTGACTTATTGATTGATTTGCTTTGATATTTATTTGATTGTTACATTCAAAACGTTGCTTGTTTAAATCGGGATTTTTCTATCTTTAAAATTGCAAAACCAAAAAGATCCTACATCAGGCAACAGACAGTCACCATTTCTGTTTGTTTGTTGTTCACAAACTGTATATGACATTACAGGTGATTTGCACGGGCAACTGGAAGACCTGCTGCTGATTTTCTACAAGGTTGGCGCCTCATCTGCTAATATGCTCACATTTCACAAAGGCTGAAACCCCTCTGACTTCAGCTGTCCCACCAAATTGATAAATCATCGATTACAATTCCCTTTTAAAATTATGTTTCTGGTTAAAATCATTTTTCACATTGCGCTGTTGCAGACCACTTGCAGAATGAGCCTTTAACACTTTAGTTGCTGCTGTTTACAGAGCGGCATGCCATCCTTGGAGAAGCCCTATTTGTTTAATGGAGACTTTGTAGATCGCGGCAAAGACTCCATAGAGATCCTTATCATCTTGTTTGCATTCCTGCTTGTCTACCCGAGCGACGTCTACCTCAACAGAGGAAACCACGAGGACCATATTGTCAACCTGAGGTAAAGCGAAATCTAAGAGGGCACACGTTTTCATCTTAAGCAGATGTAATCAGAGAGCTCAGTTTCCATGCATCTCGTGTTTCTCTGCCTGATGTAGGTACGGCTTCACAAAGGAGGTGTTGACTAAATACAAGGTAAACCTGAAACCCGGCACGCCCATTTCCTTTTGTTTACTGGTCCTCGTCCCAGCACAGCCAAAACGTGTCCCGATTGCATTGAAAGTTATTCCATTACCTGAGCGTGATACATGATTACACCTTAATCTGTTTGCGTTGCGGTGGGAATTCACATTCAGGAGCCCTGACGAACAAACTCTTCATGTTAGACGTGAAGAACATAAAATCTGACAAATCTAAATGTTGTCACCTCTCTTCAGATGCATGGCAAACGCATCATAAAGCTGCTGCAGAAGATCTTCAGCTGGCTGCCCTTAGCAACAGTGATTGATCAGAAGGTGCTGGTTCTCCATGGAGGGATCTCTGATGTCACAGACCTCGCTGTCCTAGCCAGACTGGACAGACATACAGTGAGAAGACACCATGATTAGCTGTGAATGTATCGTTGAATTTCTGTCAAACTCAGTTTGGTTTACGTTCATTTTTTTAATCATTGTAATCCCCAACTATTTGTTGTCTTTTCTTTCAGTATGTTTCAGCTCTCAGGCCTCCAAAGAAAAGACACCAGAGCTCAGCTGGGATATCCATAGACTCAGACATGGATGAGGACGTTTGGTCCAACAAGAAGACCTTCCAGCGCCGCACATCCTTTACATTTCCTAAAGCCTTTGGAACCCGAAACAACTTCCAGAACCGCTCGCTGCAGGACTTCTCAGAACGGATCAAAACAAATGCAGGGGACGAGCTAGCGATCAGAAGGAAACAGTCCATCTTCATCTTCGACACAGCAGAAAAAGACACGTGTCCGTCTGCATCCTGCGAGTCTGTGAACAGCGACAATCCAAGGGACGAGTGGAAACAGGTAATGAAAAAGGCATGAAATCGAAATCACACCTAAAGAAGCTACAACCAATCAATGTTGATAACGTAATGATGAATTGCTTGAACGTTAAATAGTCTTAACGGTGCGCTTTTGAGAGAAAAACTGTGATTACAACGAGAACAACTGGCCGCTGGATTTATCTTAACTTCTGCCGATCCGTCACATGAACAGTGCGATGGTATGAGTGACTACTGGAGGTTCTTGGTTCTGTGAGTGAATTAGGCTGCTGTTGTTCCTGGATTGTGTTTAGTAGTCTTGGTTCCTCCCTAATCCAGAGCTCAGAGGAGGTCTGCTGGGTATCAACATGCTGCAATCCACCGCTTCATTAATCCCTCTGCCGTGAATTCAATCTACCTTCCTAACTGGCCATTGGCTTTTAAAGTCAGTGGGCTCTTTTGGTTCTGGTGTTTGGTGGCGAGTTAGGTCCAGATATGATGATCCAATTTGAAAAGTTTCATGAAAGAAAAAAAGAGTTTACGGTTTTCACTCACGTCTTTGTTTGTTGGCTTGTCCGTTGGAATAATGTAAAAGCTAAAGAGTGACATTCACAAACTTTAGTCAGCTAAGGATCTCAAATTTGTCAATAGGCATTAGAAGATGAGTCCAATGCTTAAATTACAACAGCTGTTCAGGACTATGATACTATTGAATCCTATTGTAAAGGACATGCTGGCTTAGCAACAGTAAATCCTGTCATGCTGTGCAGACATTCTGCTTTTGTACTGATGGTGGCGCTACACTGAGAGATCATCAGCAGATCATCAGTGTCATTTGAATTTATTCTCACTGGGACTACCAGATCCTTGACCTGCTGTGGAGCGATCCGATGATCCAGGATGGCTGCATACCCAATGAGGTGAGGGGTGGAGGCTGCTACTGGGGGCCCGACATCACCGAGGACTTCCTGAACAAACACAATCTGCAGCTCATCATCCGCTCCCACGAGTGTAAACAGGACGGGTACGAGTTCTGTCACAACCGTAAGGTGAGATGAAACAAACCGGGGTCTGGGAACACTGAGGGGTCCTTAAAGGGGACTCATAAGGGTCCCCAAGCACGACGTAAAATCCACCCAATGATCACTGATGTGGTCATTTCTAAATGTTCGACAAAATCAAAGTTGCATTAAAATACTACGGTAACAGATTCTTTCTTTTCACTCAGGTCCTCACACTCTTCTCTGCCTCCAACTACTACGATGTGGGAAGCAACAGGGGGGCCTACGTGAAGCTGGGTCCGGACCTCGTACCTTACTTGATTCAGTACCAGGCGAGCAGCATGACCAGAGAGCTCAGCGTGAAACAAAGGTAGTAAAAACCACCCGAACTTGTTCGCCCCAGCAACGTGACTCATTCAACAGTGAGAGAGCATTCTAAGCGGTTCCTAAATCTGTACAAAATACACAACATGGTCAAATCTACTAGAAAACGTCAAGGCAGGCTCGCTCTGTTCAAAGGTAAAAACATTGACCCTAACCCTAACACCTTTAAATTATTTAACTTTATGTGCTAAACTAAGCTAACAGTTAGTCTCAGTTCTTGTTCGTCAAGTCCAATTAGTCAGCAAAAGTCGAATAAGATATTTGAGTTATACTCATTTCAACAGAATGTACAATAAAATATGTTACCACAGCATCAATAGCAGAGATGGCGAGTGACAGAATTAATAACAATACATTAATTTTGTGAAAGACAGAAAGTGTTTTTCTTCTTTTTTTTTTTTACGTCTATTGAATTTTGCAAAAATAATCCATCTTCTCAGTGTCCCCATTTAACTTTGCAAGACAGACAATATTACCTGATAAAAAAGGATTGATGAAGTCAACTGTTAATTAGTTTAGTTGATTGTCTGGCACTTATTATTATCTGTTGTTATCTGGACTGCAGTGTCGGACGAACCGAGCGCTCAGCCCTTAAAGTCCTGCGGGAGCAGTTGTTCGCGCACAAATCTGACCTCATCTGTGCCTTCAGGACACACGACAGTGAGCACACAGGTGTGTCCATTAATGAAGCAAGACCCCCCCCCCCCCTTCACTGAAATCTAATGTAATAATAGAATCTGATAACAGGACGGATGTCCTCCTCCCTCAGGTCTCGTGTCTGTGAGCGACTGGGCCTCCGCGGTGGAGAGTGTGATGCACCTCGGCCTGCCCTGGAGGACGCTTTGCGGTCAGCTGACCACCTCCAGGAGCAGCACCGGCGTGATCGACTACCAGGAGTGGTTCAAAGAGCTCGCCATCAAAGGACCCAACACGGACGTAAGGATACCTGTCAGACGGATCGTTATAGAAATATTAGTGTCTGATTATTGTTTTTGTATTTAAATACTGTTTGCATAAGAATAGAAGCTTTTTCATGGCCTTTCTCGCTCGGTTTCCATCGTTTCTCCTCTTGCAGCACATCGACCAGAGTCTCCTTGAGACTTTGTATCGCCACCGCTCAACCTTGGAGACCATCTTCCGAATCGTAGACACTGACAACTCAGGTAAAGCAATTTATTCATCTTTGCCCAATGCTTCATCTTTGTTAACACACACACACACACACACACTAGTTTCTTTTGTGGAATTTGATGTTCTGATGTCTTTTGGTGATCTTAAAGTGAAAATCTACCTTCTGACATCTTGCATGTTCTATGAAAAATGTCTTCACTTGAATGATTAATTAATTTATGGATTTTTTTGCTGGAGACTAACTTTCAGTCTGATGACAGATGACAGGGTGTCAGATTGGAGAGCCAGTGTTTTAGTGACGCTCTGTTGCTTCAGTTTTGACCATAGAATAGATGCAAGTCGGTTTTTTATGGAATAACTTGGACTGGTCCGTTGAGTCTGGTGAGGCAGTATTGTGTGTCGGAGCTTTCTTTGCTGTGTCCAGATCGAGGCGCTTATCGCCTACTGAGCCTCTGTTAATCCACTGGTAGCATGCAAGAGGCCACAGCAAGTTTCTACCTCCTGAAACCTCCCAGTTAAGACCAGGATTGAACCACTGATCTACTGCCCCCCCCCCCCCCCCCCCCCCAAGACGACCCTACCAGATCACACTCTTTCCTTATTGCTTTGTCTGTTGTTGCCTTTGCTTTTATCCTTCACTCTTCGCCTTCTCCGTCTCATACTATTACTGATGCTGAATTGCTTCCTTTCTGCCCTGCATCTCCCCAAGGCTTCATCACCATTGAAGACTTCCGGCAGACTTGGAAACTGCTGAGTGTCTACCTAAAGATGGCGATCACAGACGAAGCCATCTCTGACCTGGCTGTCACCATCGACAGCAACAAAGATGGAAGCATCGACATTGACGAGTTCATGGAGGCCTTCCGCCTCACGGACAAGAAGAGCCGGTTGGAGCGAGGGCGCAGCATGTTCATGGGCGCGGCGACCGAGCTCAGCAAGCTGGAGAGAAACCCCAACATCTGAAAATAGGGAGCAAAGCGGGCTCAGACTCCACGGCAGGATAACAACGCGCAGATGGGAGGGTTGGGGGATGACGTCAATACAAGCTGCTTTAATGACGCACGTTAAGACGTAGGACGCTGCTGAGCAGCAGCCTCATGGATAGCAGCAGATTAAGAAGAATTTAGAGTTCACAGTAAGTGACAACAAAGGTTCGTTCCAGATTGCAAAACATTTGCTTTAGGCATGGAGCTGCATAAGAAGGAACTAAATTCCACAAAGACCGAAACAAAAAAGGCATCTCGCTTTGAGGCTACTTGATTCCTGCGAGAATATCTGATGCTGCAATCACAGTTATTATAATGACATTTATTCCCCCATGTTACTAAATTGTTTAAATAAATTTGATAGCAAACATCAGAAGACAAATATCTTCAAAGTATTTTAAAACAATTGTAAATGAAAACAGTCAATCATTGGATCTAATAAATATAATTTAAACTTTGTATATTAATTTATTAATCAATTTAGCGTTCCATTTTCTTAAATACCAAAATGATTCCATGGGATGTCCAAAACCTGGAAATATTAAATGTAAATATATTTATTTAATTACTACAATATTAAGACAAGAATAAGAAGCAAATGTTTCCATTTTTGGTGACCTACATTGAACTATATATCTGTGTCTCTCTTTTTTATTTTACTTACAGGTTTCTTAAAGAGATATTAAAATAGTTGAGCAATAATGTTCAACTTCAGTCGGCTAATTATTGTGGCTCCAGTCTCTGACATGATGGGAAATTGAGAAAAACAGTCATAATAAATTCAATAAAACACAGAGTCCTAAACTCATTTATGTTCTCGTTACAGTGATGCAGTATGTTCCTGGTAACAGAGTTCTAATGGTGTAGGAACTCGAGCTCTGATTCTGCATGTTGAAGTCCTCTGTGGGCCAGTGTGAAGGCGTTACGTTGACTTCAGAGGCCTTTTAAACACACATGATGTGAGAATAACTAAATTAAAGACTAGATACTAGATAGTGGTTCAAAAAAAACTGAATGCAAGCTCGACTTCAAGCTCTGCACATATTTGCAGCTAAATATTGCTGGTGCCTTATCAGCAGAACTGTTTCGACCGCTTAAGAGAACTCTTGCTTTTATTTATGTGACTGCTAAAATGTGTTCTTCCAATTTGAAGCCCCAGAACAGTCATAGGAGATAGATTTATGTTTTAGGAAATAGCTTAGCTTAGCACAAAGACTGGAATAACCCAGCTCCTTCCAAAGGTAACAAAACCAGATTACCTGCACTAAAGCCAGAACATTTTATTTTCACTTTCAACGACCTCTTGATTCCGAACTTTATGTTAAAGTAATTTAATTCTAAGATATCCTAATTATAAAACTACATCCAGGAGATTGATATGAGGGATGTGTTAGTTTTGTCATCAGTTGAATGGAAAATAATTGTATAACAAAGAAAATGTTGAATTATTCCTTAAAAACATGAAGCCATCATGGCGAATTAGGTTTATCTTTAGCTGAAGTTTATATTTAAGAGAACCTCCAGCATTGTTGAACTTCACTGACTGATTCATAAAGAAATCAATGTAAAACTTTGTTGTGTGTAAGTATGTAAATTGTATTTTATTTTTATAGTGTGCTGTGTAAATGGTTTGTAAATACATCTTGAAGTCAAATTTGTTGCACTCAGTTTTGTGTGTGTGTGAGGTGAATTATGCTTACGAGTAATTAATAACTTGCAGAGTAGTCCAAACTGCTGGTACACAAAAAACAAAGATTTATCTTTAAAACTTAATCTTTATAAAATCATAATTTTAATGGAAAAACTGTTGCTTTAATGAAATACTTAACGGTTTCATTAAAGTGTTTCATACAACACTGACTTGTTCAACTCCATGCGTTTCTAATTCGTTTCTAATTCATTTCTGCTTTGCACACAGTTATTAAATTCTTTAATTCAAGTGTATGCATAAAACTATATTACCATCATTTCACATGATACAATGCGTCAAGTTGTAATCATGATGACAATTGATCATCCATATTTTTATTTGTGTAATTATTTTTAGATGCATTTTTCTTGTAAATACCAGGAAATAGAAAAAAGAAAAAAAAAAGAAATCTAATCTGTAAGTAATTTTGCCAGCAGGGGGCGCAAAAGAACTGTAACGCAGACGTCACAACTGCATCAGCGATGCAGACGAACCATCAATTAACGTGGAGTAAAGCGATGACTGATTGAAAATTAAAGATTCAAACCTTTTTCAAAGTAATCAGTTAATTCTTAACAATTGTTGAGGATGGACGCAAAAAAAAAAAAAAAAGCAAAGAAGCAGACACTAAAAAGGATTTCTAAAAACTCTGCAAACTGAATTTGAGCTGCAGCAACACAAAATCCTCGTCGCCCTATAAGCGTCTGGTACGGGAGGAGGTTTCCTTTTGAAAGCTATTTCCTGAGTGGAGTGGAAGGATATCGGATCAAGCCCAGAGCTGCAAGTTGCAACAGCGTCCAGGCTGGCGCTTCATTTTCAATGAGAGTGTTATTGATCTTGTGAAGTTCATTAGCAATAAAAGCAGTACTCAAAGGTTCCACTAGTGATGTGCAGATATATGCATTAGTCATGCATTCATTTGCACATTGCATTTCATTTATTGATCATGATGGTGCTTATTTTAACTACCGTTGACGTGTTGTAACATACATGAGGATTGCATGTTCTATATGTTGAGGTACTTCTGCTGTCAGACGAATGTAGTAGAAACATAAATAAAGTAGTACCTCATAAACATTAAGTGATGAGGTAGCAGAAAGCCAACAAAATGAAACTTGCATAAGTGACTTTCCATTTTTACCTAAAGTGCATTACTGACGCTGCGTACAGTTGGAGGCTGACATGTCACCACCTGCCTCAGCTGCTTTTGACATCCAGCCGTTACCACCTCCAACGCAGAAACTCACACACTGGTGACAAGATGAACAACCGAAGAGGGCAGATATGGGCCTATGGGCTGGGGAAGAAGAGGGCAGATATGGGCCTATGGGCTGGGGAAGAAGAGCGCATCTTTTAGTTCACTGTGTGCAGATATTCTTACAATCGCAAAGCTTGCTACCCTATTAAAAACCATTTAATAAAGGATCCAACAGAAGCACGTAAAGCCCTCGCTGTGATTGACGAGGCTTCTTGTCAATGTGTGCTTGACCCCGGGAACATGCTTGCGAAACTACCGTTTGCTTTTTCATTGCCGTTTTAGAATAAAGTGGAATTGCACATGCCTACATAGTACTACCTAGCGTAGTTGCGGGGCTGGAATGTGTTCATGCATGTCTCTGTCTCTCACTGAGTTTATTTTAGAAAGGCTTTTTTTTTCTCCTGCATTTTCCAGAACTTGAAAAAAAGAAATGTAATCGTTAAGCCAATCGCCCCTTTGACTGATGGGACAGAGTCCAGCACGACCAGCGACCTGGTAACGTGCAAAGCAGTTCAGAAGATGTATTAATGAATGAATGGATGGATTTCAATTAAAAGCACAGGGAATTTAAAGACTATACATGTCATTGAATTCAGAAGTGGTTTCTAGAAGTCAAGAAATTCCTGCTGTAAGTTTCCAAGATATTGTGGAAGGGATGGGTCAATGCATAGATAAATGGACAATACCAATAGTAATGAGGACCCTACATGTTGGAGTATATTTATTAGGCAATAAGCAAGGAAAACAGACAAGAAAAGAGTGTCAATTTATCTGAAGGACAAATTTCCATGCCTGTTGATCCTGAATAATCCTTAAGGACATAAACATATGATGTGAGAACTCCGAGGAGTTCAGACATGGAAAATGTGAGAACCTGAAGAGAGGAATGCTACGTACACATTTAAGCCCTGGAGATTTGAGCATTTATCTGTTTCAACTTTACTTGACTTCCATTTCTGAAAAACATGACAGAGCTTGTTGCTGTTCAGTCCGTTTTAGAGAGAATATTAGAGGGGGGAGAAGTCAGACCTGTTCGCCACTTTCTATCAACCCCGATCCTGTGCAGGTTGCCGAGGGCTAAAGCCTATCCCAGTTGGCATTAGGAGAGAGAAAAGTTTCACCAGAGTCATCACAGGGCCACACAAATTGATTCACAATTACACCTACAGGCAATGAAATAGCTAATCTGCCTTATTGCACCTTTTTATCCTGGATGAAGAGACCCTGGATTAAACCCATACATTACATGGAGAGAACATACCAAGTTCAATGTTCATGCAAAACGTGTGCCCTTGCTTTTTAGTCTCTCTACTTTGTCAAGCAACATTAACTCAGCAACATTTCATCCATGCCTATTTCTGCTTGCTACATCCGATATATTAAACTACTGTTTGGTGGTGCCAAATGGTGCCGATGTCACCGGGTCAGTTAGAGGTGGTTTAGCCTACGTACTTTATAAACAACACCTTTCATAGTTCTTCACAACAAAGAAATTACATGTGCAGTGTTGTAAAAAATGTAATATAAAATTAATGTTTTATATATATATATAATTTTAAATCTAAATATGTTTTGAAAATTTAAATTTCTGTTCTTGCCTCCCTATTAATATCATGTTGAAGCTAAACACCAAGATGTGTTGCCTCAGATTTAATCCATTAATTATCAAACAACACTTCTCTTTTGGTTTCTGCGCCATCTAGTTCAAATTTAGTTTAACTTTCAGAAATAATTCCTTCAAACGATGTGCTATCCAATAAAGTTTCCTGGTGATATTATGTATTCTGATCATAGCAACAGACTGAGGTCGCGTTTCACAGGAGTTTGATCTACGTAACTGATGCAAAACTCTAACGGACATCTGAAAGGTAACGAAGGGGCCAATCATAAACTCCTTTGTGGCATCGCCAAAGAAGCGGGGAGGCCGGCTTGTTGTTCATCAATGCTTTGTTAAAGCCGCAGGCACACTAGAAAACACAGGATTTTACTTAATAAGAGGTTCCGCTTGAAGAAACTGGTTTGGCACACAGTTTATCAGATTCCAGGCAAACAATCAAAAGGAAGAAGGCAAAGTCCAAAAGTCAGGAAGAGACAAAACTTGAGCAACCTATCTGAAACACTGAAACAAAGGCTGGCACGTGAGACACTAAAGCAAAACGGCACAAGGAGGGGAAAGGACACGCAAACTAAATACTCCGGGAAGAAGGGAAAATGAGACACAGGTGACACCAATCAAGGCTCGACAGGTTTACAATGGCAGGAAGTCCGTCCAGGAGCAGGACGTCTGTGGGTACGCTCTGGACAGATCAGTAGTTCATCACAGGGTCAACACATGGATTCAGCACAACATTCATGTTTTAATTCACCTCAACGCTTAAAGGCAAGCTAGACACACTAATTCAAAGGGAGTTCATGTTTTTGGGCGGTGGACAGAAACCGGTCCACCTGGAGAGCTTCCACACTGATACAAGAACATCATTACGAAGTAAAATCTTATTGAAACAGCATTTTTCTCAATGCAAGTTAAAGGGATTTACATGAATCAAGAAAAACAAACATTTGTAACACATGCATAGTGCAGCTCCAGAGAATGTTGTCCCAACCTGTGGAGGTAGTCAGCTCCCCAAAGCTCACCGATTATTTTATCTAAATAGAGGTATAAGCTAAGTAATGAAAATACTCCAGGACCATTGTTGTCAGTGCTTATGCGAAACTACGATACCGGTAATCAAAAGTATGACTGAACGTCCTCATCCAGTGGAGACAGTGTTTTATATTTTAATCATAAAATTTGCTCAAACAAGATTAAAATGCTGAATCAAGAAATTACTAAAAACATTGTGCACCTCCCAAAATGAATTGTTTCTTTAAATGTCACATGTAGAACTGAAACGTTTCACTTGGTAAATCTGAATTTATTCGTGTTGAATTCTCCATCTGAATTTATAGTTTATTTAAATGCTTTTTAAATGTTAAACCTTTTAAAAAAAAAAAATGTTAATTAAAGCAGGTGCACTAATCCAAATTTGGATGAAGGGAATTCAAGAAAAAAAAAATTCAACCAATTCTTGTATGAGATTCCAGTTCTTTTTTTATTATAACTTACATTACAAATGTTATTGTATAAGGCTTCTCAAAAATCGGCAGTGTTGTTACACAGTGATAAATTTACATTTCTCTGACACTTAAGAATAGAGAACCTCTGAGATTTGCATTTTCAAACTTTTATTTTTTTGCAAATACACTAGAAATGTTTACAAAAGCACTGTAGAAACATCTGTGCAGTGTAAATTATCAAAACTAAAAATGGATATTACCGGTACATCAAATTCATTTTGCACCCAACATGACAAGTGGGATTTTCATTTTCAGCAGCAAAACAAATTGGTACATCTTAAAATAAACCTTGAGTGACTTTAAAAGATTGAAATAGGAAGATGTGGTTGTTACACCAAAAACCTCATGGAAAAAAAAAAGGAAATGTAAGAGGAAGGCATGGCACTAGTGTTCATCCCTGACGGAGGGCTTCATTCATCCACAGAGGTTACACAGCATCAAAGCTTTACTTCATTCTGTCATCAAGACCATCAGCCTTCCAGTAGAAATCACTCGTTTGACAGAAAGTGACTCCACAAGCAGAAATTCACACCGTTTCTCACACCAACACAAGCACATTGAACACAATCTTAATTAACACTCACTTACAGGAATCTGGCATATTCCAATGTGGCATACTGGTTCCTCTTTTACCTTTTCTTGTTTTACTTTGAAATGAACGAAAATGAAATGTGTTGAATATAAACCGAGTAAGACTAATTTACACTACAGAGAAACAAAATACTTTTACACAAAATGAAAAAAATCCATAAACATGAATATTTTTGTGGCCCCTTATAAAATAAGCAGAATTAAATTTCACACCGTTCTTTATTGCTTTGTCTTATATAATACTGAGAGCTGATATCAAAGAGCATTTGCCATTTTTGTTTGCTTTTACTGGGTGACTGATACCAACCAAACCACCAGCTTCTGAAAATTGTTTAAATTGCCTTGAAGAAAAAGGCCAAGATAAGAATTTAATTTACAAAAACTGCACACAAATATCTCATGTAAGATATGTGGCGGCACATGTATTTTTTTAAGGGGCGGGTGGTAGTAGGTTGTTTTCTGGCACGGGCATTATCAGAAAGTAAACAGCACTGGGGAAGATCAAGGTGAGTTATCTTTGGTCAAGCTGGGATGACTCCATGGTCAGTGCAGCCGAAGCCAGACGGTGGAGGAGTGACCGCTGAGGCATGTTTGAACAGATCCTGTACAGTACAAGCAACACACATGACTCTGGATTAACAGCTCACATTTAAGTCAAGATTTTCTGAAGGTTGATACAGAGCTCAGACACGGCGATTGCTCGCATGTAGGCGATTGTAAAAAAGGCCTCCAGTGAATTGATTTAACTTTAAAACTAAATCCTCTCCACCACAGTGCTAGTAATCAAAGAATCAGACGCCTTCCGCAAATAGTAGACAGTGGAACAGAGTGGAAGCGGCTCACCTCTTTTTGTAGATCTCCAACTAAGTTTACTAGTCCTATATCACGCCCAACATGCGTTTGACATGGTCAGATCATCTGCTAATAGCGTGGGGAAAAACCGTGGCAATAATTTGGGCTTTGTATCTTGTGCTCAGGTCTCAAATGGGTTGGCAACACAGAAAGCCCTCAAGAACCAAGGCTCGAAGAAAAAGCCTCTGGATAGACTTTAATATGAGCACAGTATGTTTAGTATTCACATATGCAAATGAAAATCCATGTGTTATGGCATTTTTAGCAGCAGTAAAACAAAAAAAGAAAATACAAAATATAGTAAAGAAGACACCGAGTGTGCTGAGTGAACAGCACGGAGGCAAGGGTGTGTGCCGCCATCCCAGACCATAATAGTAAGGACAAACCATTGAAATGTACTGAAAATACGGATCACTGGCATTGAAATGGCCAGAACAACAACAACAACAAAAAATAACTCCACAATAAAACAAAATTACACAGGGCACAGTTTCCAGGGAAAGTGCTGGGAATGTTCTTCTGACAGTGTCATGGTCTTGTATTCATTTCCCACTGGGTTCACTGATGAGACAAGCGCGCCAGACAAAAATAACGAAAAGACAACGCAAAACGAGACAAGCAGTGATCCGTGTGCTGTGCTGCGTTTTTGCCTGAATGACTTACAGCTACTTGGAAAACTGAATGACTGCACAGCGGCAGGCAGTGTAGAGGGGCGTCCTCAAAAACCAGTGATCCCACTTAAAAAAAACTAAACAAAAACACAGCACTCGTCAGCGTCTGACAGACCAGCCATAAATATTTGATAATAGGAAAAAAAAAAAAAATAGTAGGCTTGTGTGAGGACTGGATTTAGCAATCCAAATTGTGCTTTCTTTAGTAGGTAACATGTGAAGGAGCGATCGACACCAGAGCAAAATTAGTGTCTTCAAGCACACCTGCGAGGACTGTGTTCTGGATTGGGTTAGAAATATCTCAACTTCACCTCCTTACATGGACTGGTACCACATTCCCAGCTCATTTGAACAATGAATGAACATCAAGAACACGCAGCTCTTTTGTAAGGCAGACAGCAGGTGAATTCTCCCTGGTAAGTTCTGTTGGTTTTTTGTCCTGTAGGTGCGATGGAGTCTAAAAAGGTGCACCTTTGCCAAGCTACTGCTCCGAGTGCCTCGTCCTTGCCTCAACCATTAATGACTCAAAAATATTTCTGCTTTCTTAACTGGTGATCTGTAAGAAAAATGAAATAAAGGTAACGCTATTAGGAAATTAGGAGGGGGTTGGTGGGCGTCAAAAGCAAAAGTGTTCTGGGTGTTACACTTTGCCCGCAGATAGAAGACAAATAGTTGCCTGTTGTCCATTAGAACAGGACACCGTAGTGTACAACCGAAGTGCACACACATCCACTGGCTGAACGTGAAAGTGCAGTTACGTTGGTGCACATACTCATCTCAGGAAAAGGCAAAAATGCTATAGCTTGGATCATTCAATTTAGTTTCTCTTCTTTTACAAAAAGGATATGCTCTGTTAATTTTCTTTAGCAAAACCATTTCTATCCTCTGAATAATCAGAGATTTGTCCTAAAGTTTCCATTAGCTTTTTCTTTTTTTTTTTTATACATGTTGGCTTTGAGTTTTCTCTTCGAGAAAGAGCAAGGATAAAGTAACGACACTCTTTGTTGTTCAGGTGAATATCTAACACTCTCTTGGACCATATTTGATGGCAGATTCTGCTCCATGAAGAATTAAAGTAACAAGCTTGTCCTGATCAAGCCCATTCAGAGTCCCATCATCTTTGAGGCCAACGAAGATGAAAAGGAGGGATAGAGTGTGGAAGTTTGCTTGTGTTGCACTACGGCAGGCAGTGAGGGTCATGCTCAGCAGGCAGAGTCGAGGAGGATCGACAGTCAGAGGGCTCAGAGGGATGAGCAATGTCTTTGTCATCTATGCATTTAATGGGGCTTGTGTCCCACCCCTTTTCATATCCTCCCCACCCTCCCAAAATAAGTGAAAATGAGCCCACTTGTGTGTGTGACTAAACCCCCCCCCCCCCCACCAGTGGAAACGTAACACCCCTGTGCTGCTCCCTCGCCCACACTTCCTGAGCTCCACATTTAGCGTGGAGGTTCTCGATCAACACTTCTGGGCATCCACTGGAGACATGGCGATGTAGGAGCCGTTCCTCGTTGCCTGGTTGGCTGCCGTTTGTGACGGATCCTCGGGTTTGTCACTGACCTGAGTGTAGGCGGTGTCATCTTTCGCCGTCTGAACAGGAAGACCCAGGAGGATGTTAGTACAAACGACCAGAAGTGGAAATGTGTCAAAATATTATTTTACACTTATTAAAATGGTAATGAATGTTTTGACCGAAATGTCCACAGGAAAAAAACAAACTTATCTAAATATGTACACCACAGAATACTTAACAATAAAGAAACCAATTACACTGTGAGGTGAGAACTTAAAAAGGGAATGTCCCAAAACGATAATTACAAATGATAGCAGAAATGATGCATATACTGTATATAATAAATTAAAGAGAACAGCAAACAAGGCAAAAAAATTAAGACTTACAGCAAAAGAATGAAAAGCTTCAGTAAAATCAATACGCTTTACTTCATTCTAAAAAAAAAAAGAAAAGGGAAAAAGGAGGTTACAGAAAAATTAAATTAGAACATGGTTAATACAACATATTCACATTGCAATTAAGCATTTAAAATTGTTTTGTAACGCTATGCCCCAAAAGAGTAATCTTTGGCAAATGTGTTTCTTGTGAGAGTTAGATGGAAAGATCGGGTAGGCATTTTATCATTGCACCCCAATATCCAACTATTCTTTTACATGTTGCGAATCCGCAACCGATACTAACTGCGATCTGAGGCCAGTCAAGTCATGGTTCAGATCAACAGCTCTGCACAGCCAGAGGCAAGAGAAGAGCATGCTCTGAACATCACTCTCAGCGCCGCCACACCAGCCCATCAGGGAACAAAGACGCCCGCTATCTATCACGGGTGCACCGACTCTCAGGACACATTCAGAAAGGAAAACAATAGATCCAGAATACGATCCAGAACTGTGCTGCTCATTCTGACTCTGCTGGGATACAATCATGCAGTGTGTTAGTTAACATGCTTGTAGCTTGGGGTTAAATCTGCAGCAACTCAGGAAAATGTTACGATTGCAAAAAGAAAACTGAGACGGCAGCATTTATTGTGGCATATTACTACCATCCATGTCTCATGTATGTGAGCGAATGCCCGCAGGTAGCACTCACTGTTCAATCTAACCTAACTGAATGGGTTAAAGCTACTAGCCTACAGCTACAGGGGCCGTTCCTACCTTCTTCTGGCGGTTTCTGCAGAACAAGACGACAAGCACCAGCAGGAGGAGGATGCCCATGCCCACGATGAGCACAGGGAAGTTTGACACCAGTGTGACTATGAGGAGCAGCATCTTCATCTGGGACGCAGACTCATCGTCAATGGTCGCCGTCTATGTTTGGGAGAGGGATATTTATTTAATTGGTTCCACTCTTGTGGACAGGTTTGCCTCAGACTGCAATAAATGAAATCCTCACCTCATTGACGAACATGATGGGGAAAATGGTCTCGTTGAGGTATCTTGTTCTCCTGCATGGGTGAAAGAGGAACAGGCGCAGAGGTCAGTGAAATTTGGGCGATAGAATGTGGCAACTATGTCAGTGAACTTTCACTTACGGGAAGCCTTGGACTCTCTTTAGGATGATATTGAGCTGCGCTCTCTTGCAGGCTCGAATTGGAACCCCTGTGGTCTTAACAAAACAAAAAAAGCTCCCATGTCATTCTCTAATTTACTTTTTTTTTAAATATCTATTGTATGTCATTTCTCTTCTTTGACTTTTCTCCCTTTACTTTTTGTTTTTACATCCATTTATAATATAGATTAAAAATCAACATGTCAAATGTTTCCGATGATCTGTTTGGAAACTAGGTAAATTAAACTGGATAAAAAATATAACAACAATTATTTCTTCTTTGAAATGCATATTCAGTCTCGAGTTGAGAACAAATTGACCCTTAAATAAAGGCAGAAGCAATCGTCCCATATGCACGTCATGTTTTGAGTTTTTATTTAATGCAGTGATTCTTGTTTTTCAGATATTTTTTAATATTACTACTACTTGTTTGTTCGGCGTAAAATATTTCACCAAATGTCACAAATATGAAGAATACATGTTAAAATTGTGTAATGCACTGTTGCATAAAAAGTATTAAAATAATCTAAATATAATCGTCATGACAGCTGCTACTGAATTTAAGCAAAACGTTCTATGAAGCGTGCAGACGAGAGAAATAGAGAAAAAAAACTAAACAAGGTTAGACATGACAAAGAAACAAAACAACTAGTAATTCTCATTTAGATAAAGGCAGTCATAAACTGTGGATGAATTTATCTGTTGGGATAATCAATAATGGCCATACCGGCTGCAGGTCCAGGTAGGTCTCGTGCTCCTCCTTGTTGGGGTTGAGCCCCTCCACAGCGTTAATGTACTTTGGGTCAGCTTGATAAAAGTGGGGAAAAGACACTACGATGGGGGCGCCTGGAAGAAAACAAGATGCCAACCAATGGTTAGTGAGATGACCGAAAAAAAAAACAAGAAAAGAAATGCACGATAAGATAAGGGAAAGGAACAGTGTGGCGTTTTCTAGCGATATGAGTGGGCGTAGATGAATATCAGCAGCTGATAGTACAATCGGTGTTTGCTTCAGGTTGTGCTGTAAGGACTGGCAGAAACAGTAAAGACAACCCCCACCGCCTGACAGTTTGCCTTCAACTTCCCTTTCAACAGCAATTTAAAAGCCATCATAATGAAACTCTAAACAGCTCATTCACATTTATTTTATGCCATTACATTAATGCCTTAATTTCACTTTCTCCAAGTAATATTTCAAAGTGCGAATGTCAAATTTTGGCCTTCTTCACTCTACCAAGAATAAAATTCTCGAGTTGTAAAAACGCTGAAAACAAGCCTGAGTGAAAGACTTCATTGAGGGCTGATCATTCCTTCCACAGGGTCTCATCTGCCCACAAGTTACATTCCTTTTTCAGACAACTACTTGCACAAAAAGGTTCTTTCACTAAGAAACCGTGCACCTAGCTCTCAGCCGTAACTTCCGGTGCAGGATAAATCTGCTCCAGAAGTGTCAGCCTTTCCTGTCTCACCAAATTGTTCCCGTTCCTGATGATATGATTAAACTTTCACACAAAACTTCTACAACATTTTGAGATAATGCTTCCATTAAATTTTTCACATTGTTGTAGCGAGTGCAAAAATATATTTCCCTCAATGTATCTATGCAATTTAATGATTTCTTATCTGCTGCTAAAACCGAAACTATTAAAAAGGAAGTTGAGGCTTTCAGTGACGTCTCTGCTTGCGAGATTAACATTTTCAACATCACTTTGTGGTTTAAGTTCTTCTTAAATACCACACAATCAACGCCCGACTGACGACAGGGCTCTTCAATGATTGGCTCGCCATCTAGCTTCACATAAATCCATTAGCCATGTTTGTCTTGGACGAGCGCAAGAATCTGCCGTATAAATCCAGCCTTCTTGTTCAATTAAAAACTTCATTTACTTGTAGACAAAAACGCGACCTTGTAGTAGCAGCAGCCCCCCCGTCTATGGCGCTCTGTCGATCCCTTATCAGAGCAATCACTCTACACTCAATGACCACCATAAAATACTCCAACGGCCTCGGCACAGTTAATCATTGGACCGTTTACTGATCACACCGTTGGTATGTCAGACACCAGCAGGCTGACATGGCTGCTAACTGAAAGGAGGGTTGGGGATGATGTCACGGGGCTCGTCTGGACTAACAGAGATGTAGGTCACGCTCTTTAGCAACCCGGGAGAAACTGGGCAGCCCCATACCTTCTCGACAGACGCTGACTTTAAGCACACCCGTGCCGAGACAGTCCCCAGCCGGCACACAGAAGCCCTCATTAGTAGGGTTCTCTTTGGGACTCATCAGCACATCCATAGGGGGTGCAAAGCGGTACGCCTGGATGCCTTTCACCTCCACGTCTTTCACATAGGACAGATGGATAGACCTAAGGAGAGGAAACAAACAGCATCTACGTTAGGAATTCATGAAGTCAAAGACAGACGAATGGGATTACACAGAAGGTAGCGAAAGTCAGCCGGGACGGTAAACAAAATGTCTTTCTCAATAAGGATTCCTACATGTCATGTCCTTTGACTGCACCACATGTGTCTCGAGTTGAGCTCAGTCCTATTAGAAGGTGTAACGACCGCAAACTCAAGTCCTTATGGGTATTTGCAAGCACATTGTGAATTAATCAAATGCAATCTCCTAAACAACTTGGATGCCATTATTAGACGTATTCCTCGGCTTGCCAGGATGCTTTGACTGTAAACAGACTGACAACCACATCATGCGCATACCTGCAGAGATCAGCGGCAAAGATGTAGAGCACCTCCTTCCTGTTTATCAGAGGGTGGAACACGGCTCCGTCCGTTCCGTTGATCATGTTGCTCTGGTTGGAAGACCACCAGGACATCTTACTATTGGTTGAAAAGAAAAACGACATGTTATTTGTTATTTTCCTGGTTCACACTTCAATATTAAAATTTTACTCCACTACACTTTAAAAAAAACTACTTTGTACGATTTTGAGGCAGTTGTTCTGGTACTTTGAGTAATGGATGTGAAAAGTCATTGGACCAGTGAAACAGCGACACATCCCGAACACATTCAAAGTGCAAAGTCACTTTGGCTATTCAAACATTCATGTAGCAATCATGTTCCAGCTAAAACAGGGATCAAAGGTGTCCCTCTGGCCTTTTCTATCCCAGATGAGGAACAAAGTAAATATCAGGGTATATATAAAAGTTCAGAGACACTTGACTCCGCCTGATCTTTACCTCATGCCATTCCACGAGTCGATCTTGCCATAATCCATGTAGTTCTTCTCACCGGTGTGGAACACAAACTCTCCTTCATGTGTGCCATTTTTCTGTGAAAGACAAAAGGGGAGGTGGCTTCAGAAGAGACTTCTGTGATGGACAACAGCTCAGAGTTCTGCAGTGTTTCAGACCGCTGACAGAGTGCTACAGAAGTGAAACTTTATGACGGGCATTCACATGTCCAGCAGAATATTCTCAGAATTTCAAAACGTTGCGCTGCATCAGTAATCGAAGCGCACAAAAACATTGGTCTGATTGTTAGGGAGCTTCACATAAATGGCTACTCTGACATTTTAATTGGGTTTTCTTCACCTTTAGTGCAGCAACTAATGACAGTTTTTAATGAGCATTGATCGGATTATAATTGGTTGATATTTTCTATTGAATAGTAAATAGTTATAAAATATAAATGTTCTGCTTATTTTGTCCAGCCAACAGTCCAGAATCCACAAATATTACGTTTAATATCAGGCAAGGACATTGTCCAACTCACACATTTAGGGTTGAGGAAGACGATATTTTCTCATGATTACTTGGAACAATTACAAAAGACAACTAATGCATTAACAGACCAATTGCTCTAAAGTTACCCGATGCTCAGGATGCTGCACTCGAAGGTCACACGGCTGCTGTTGTCACCAACATGCAGACGTTGCTAAAGAGCATAAACATCTTCCATCAGCACACGGTTTATTTCACTTCTCCAACTCGACACGACCACAGACACTTCTACTCGTCTGTTCTAATCACCCCGGCTGGGGCGTTGTGCAATGGATTTAAGCTTTCGGAACAAAAATAACATCAAGCTTGCATCTAAAAATACAGGCGTGAACGCTACCAAGCCTACCTTCCACATCAGCCCAAAATATTCGTCAACATCTGGCTTCATGGCGTGGATCTTTGCCAAAAGAGGGTCTTTGAAGCCCCACAATACTTCGTGGACAGCACGGTTCATGAATAGGTCAACACCCAGACTTTTCATGTACATAGAGACAAATGTTCGCAGGAGGAAGGAGTAGGAGTTCAGCTGATTCATCACGGCCTGAGGACACAAGAGAACTGGTTCCAATCACACACGTAATAAATACATGTACATGGCATCATTTAAGCAATGTTATTAAGCAATACAGTATTCCAGAAGTAAGAAGACAACCGTCTAGACTAGAGCAATGCCAAGAGAGGAAGAAGCACACGAACTGGCTGCTGCAGGCATGACATCCATGCTGAACGCAGACACACATCTTACCACAAACGGAATGTTGACTGTCGTGACCATGTCAACTTCAGGGTCACCTACTGACTTCTCGGGCACAAACACAAATGTTTTGGGGTTCAGGGCATAAAGCTTGGTGCCATTCTCGAGGAAGGTCACATTTTCTCGGGGCCTGTATTCCCTGTTTTTAGAGAGGACGTTGGTCAAGTTAGTTCAGATGCAAAAAAAAAGGTTTTAAGGAAACATGGTTAACAACATTCAAATTTTTTCTTTGCCATCACTTTTATAGCCACAGATTTTCAGGCTCATGTGTCAAACCTACCTGTAAGTATAAGGTCCAATTTGTTTGACAACTGCCTTCCCGCCCGACAAGAAAACATCAGGATTGGTCACATTGAAGAAATAATACTCCATATAAACAGGTGGGGGCGGATTCTTCCATGCCTCAAACACTCTGCTGGTCTCTGTCAAAGTAATTTCCTGTTGACAATAGGATAACAAAAAAAAATTCTGATTCAGATTGAGAATTAACGGCAAAAGCGGGATTTGTTCCACTTAGAGTTCTTCTTTCAAAGTGCTGAAATGTGAGTTGTTCCTAAATGACGGCCAACTGGGAGAACACACGACACGTTCTCCAAGGACAGCGTTGGGCCAAGAGCTGGAAAACCCGAGCAAAGCAGAGAAGATGTCCCGCATAAGTGAAAGACACTCCGGGGCAGGGAGGAAAAACTCTCATTGCCTGGGCGGGAATCTGATTCTGGGCCACTGGTGCACTCCACCCAGCAATGTAATAATAAGAAAGTTATAGCAGCTCTATGGGATTAACACACCGAACCACCCGTGGTCCTCATAGCAAGCGAGACGGTCCAACTAAAGGCTGATCACGACTATGGCTCAATGTGAAGAAGCAACCCTGAAAACTGCGGTCAGCAGTAAAAGTCTGACACAAGTCTGGTTGCCACATGTCTAAACACGTGCAACAGCAACCTTTAATCGGACTGAATGACACAACAGGCATGCTGTTGACTGAAGGTGCTCGACAGTCAGGAAGAAGATTTCTCAATTCTTAGAGGGTATTTTTAAAGTTTGGAATGGCGGAAAGACCCAGTTCCTGGAAACCGTCTCTCCCGAGCACAGCGAGGTGCTGCCAAGAGGCTTTACATTGTCTTCTGCTGTCAAAAGCACCTGCTGTTGAGAAAATATAGCTTGGAGGGGACTTCCTGTTTGGGTTACGATTTCCAATTTTCAAGAATGTTTTGCGCTATAGCATTGTTTCCCATGTTCTGTCCAAAACCAAAACAGACCTCAGATGGGGGTGAACCAAAGCACCTGCTATGATCGTCTCAATAAAAATGTTTTTCAACCAGGCAGAAAATTAAGACTGAAGCAGACTGCTGCTGAATGAAAGATTGGGTCATCTCGGCTCATCAATTACACATAATATTGTCATTTTTCTATATGTGGCAATAATTATTTGCGCTTTTAGAGGCTGGAGGAAACCATTACTTTTACTCTCCTTTATATTTATATTATACTCTACAAAAATGCTGAAAAAGTTCGTCCCAAGTCCCAACATTCAAGAGTCCAGATATCTTGTTTTGTGTGACCCAAACAGACACAATCGCATTTCTAAGTATTTAAGTAGTTGCATTCTCCCGAGTGTTGATCAATTTGGTTCTGAGTTAGAACTTAGAACTCTAAGTTAGAGTCGAAGTGAAAGAAGCGTGTGACCATCAGAAGCAGTCCAGGCACTGGAGGCAGGATAGATGAAACGGCCTAATCTGTGTTTGAGACAGGCGTCCATTTTTCTTGACCTTTCACCTGCAGGCTGATGTGCCTGAATCCCTGTGTTTAGAGTCCTTCAACCAAAGGTCTTTAAAAAACCTTCATTGGTTATTTGATCATCATTTATCGCCCAGAAAAACCTTGATCTGTGACAAAAACAAAACAAATGTGTGACGAAGCAGGGAGACTTATCGCTGAAATGAAAATGTTGAGTTGATCAAGGGTGAAGGACACAAAATACACGCCATCCAGTCATGTTAACCTAGCCTTCACCACAAGGCTCCTCCTATATTGTGTAACGCCCTGCATTTAACAACTTGTGGAAGTGGATAAAAACAGAAAATTATTGATCAAGTGCCTCCAGTGTTGAATGATGTGCATTTCGGACGTGCGTCATTATCACATTTTGAGATGAAACGTACTGCGTTCAGCCAAAACGACCTTGTTCTGGAGCGCTTGAGTCTCCGTCACGCTACCTTGAAGAGCCTCCTCTCACAAACAGGGTTGAGAGGAGTGGCAGGCGGAGGCGTTTCTTTCTACCCGCCTTCTCTGAGCGAGGCGACTCCTGATAGGACAGTGCAGGAACAACAGAGCAAAAATCATGCCTGCCAGGCAAACAATCTGTCAAACTCCTTCCCGGGTTTAAGTCGTCGCCTCCCGTCACACCCAGATCCTGGAAGGAGCTGTTATAACCTGTTCCAAGCAACGAGGCGACATCATCGTTACAAAAGGGGCCAAATTTAAGCATCAGATCAGACCTTTTGGAGTCGATTCAGCATGTCTGGTCGACCTAATTCATCGGGAAGACTGCAGCGTAAGAGCTTTAGTTATGCCGTCACGTCATGTAATCATCAGCAGCATCAGAATTAGGTTCCCTGCTGAGGAACTAAACGAACACTTTTAATTTGGGACGCCGCTGTGATTTGGAATGAGATAAAAACGAGGCCTCGACCTTAACTTGACACGAGGAGGGGCGAAACGGCGTTAGTGACGAAGTCGTTTGCCAGTGACGTATTTGGTCAAATGGAATGCGGAGCTTTTCTTCTACTTATTAAACACATTACATTTGTTAGGAAGCAGAGGGACACGGTGACGGATGTCAGCAAGATGAACGCGAGGTATTTTAAAGCGTCTGCAGGCCGGGACTGAATGTTTGCTGGCCCCAGCGTACAAAGCAGAAATGATCAAGTTGGCCCACCAGTCCCCAGTAAAACAGTTTATAGGTGAATTTATTTTACATTTCTCTATGCATTTAAATCCAAAGCAGATCAGAAATGAATCATTGGTGCACTCTAACACCTTAATGTGATTAAGTAAAGTGAAGTAATCATTTGGTGGAACGAATACAACAACCAAGAATATTAGTCTTTGCTGTTGTGCTTTTACAGAACTCCTATCAAGACAATTAGAAAAGCAGATCAAGCCCTAATTGATTTGAAGTACCACACTTGGTCAATACTCAGCACACAAAACAGGACCTACACCCTTTATTCTCAGATCCGTCATCTGTGTTTGCAAGGCAGACGCTACAAGAAGTCAAATTAATGCACGTTTTCTGCTCACGCATTTCTTTTTATTCTACACTATGTGGAACTTGTAGATCCACGACTGGGGACACTGCTGGGGAGGGTTGCCATAAGATGTTACTGCATCAGCCTGGATAATTTACCCCCCCCCCCCCCCCCCCGCGCAGTCTATTCTGGCCAACTGAACTGGGATACATGGTGTGGGAACATAATGTAAAGGAATGTTTGAACGGAGTCAAAGTGGATTCAGCAGAAACCCGACCAAACCTGAGCCGCGTGTCACCGGAGATTTAAGCCGCTTTCCAAGCAGTTCATGAGGAAGGCGTGCTGCGTTCGCAAGTCGGTAATCATCTGTCTGAATACAAGTCTGGCGCCCAGCTGTGCGTCGGAACTTTAAAGCTGCATAACCTCGGATCATGCAAAATGCGTACGGGACGCGCTCCTGAGCGGGAGGCGCAAGTCGGTACCGGGACTTTTATCACAAAGGAAATAAAGGGTGAAGAACGAGGGCAATTCAAACGACCACACCGATGATCTCGTGACCCCAGCGCGTCGTACCAGCGAGATGCTGAATGCGCACGAGTCGCCACTGCAGATGAAGCGGAGGATAAACCCTTTAAAGCCCCTGAAGAAAGAAAAACCCTGGAACCGTTGACGTTATGATGCGGCGCAAGCGACGGCTCACCTTTTTAAGCCGGCTGTGGATCATTGTTTGGAAGACCTGAGCCACGAGCAGGGCGATCCCCACAATCAGGAGGTGCGCGCACACGATGCCGGTGGCGTAAATGGCACAAGATCTCCGAGTCATGATACAGGACGGACACAACTTCACTGAAGTCAGATATACCTTCTACCCCCCCCACAAAAAAACAAAACCAAAAACAGAGCAAAAAGCAGCTAAAGAGATCAAACAGTCTCACGAGCAGCTGCTGGGGTTTGAAGTCGTCTCTCCACCCGCCCAGCTGTGGCCCCCCCTTCGGTGAGACTGAGGGTGAAAAATACTCTCAAAAATCTAACGCTATAAACCGGGACCTGGGGAGCAGAGGGGGGGTCGGACCGCGCTGCTCGGGAGCGGCGGAGAAGTGAAACGGCAGCGCGCAGCACACCGGGGCGTAAAGAGCCGTCGCCCCCTCCCCTTCCTGAATGGACCCGGTCAGGCGAACAGCGTCCTCCCGGGGAGGCTGCATGGGCGGTGGAAAGGTTCATGGAAAAAAAAAAAAAGCAGAGACGGCCCTTGCTTACATGGATTACGCTGCAAACATTATAGGATTCAATCAGAACCAGCTTTTACGCATTGGTCCTTTATTTGGGCGCCTTTACGCACGCCCCTTGTCCTTTGCTATTTACCCACTAAAGACTTTGCAGGTGGGGATCTCATTTGAAGCTCCTCGCGTGTATTAATTAGGCTTGCGATTCATGAATGAATGAAAGGAGCCGGAGCGTGGGCTCTCACACGTGGACGCGCTCTTGGTGATGTTGGTAATCCGTCCAGGATTATGTGCAGATCAATGATTTATGTCACCGTAACAATATTTGCTGAAACTCCACCGGTCTCTAAAGACGCAGCAGAATGCGAGGACGGCGGGTTTCTCGCCTTTTATAAGCGTTCCCGGATCTCGCCTGCTCGCGTCACCTTAAATCGGCGCAGCGGGAACATGAATAATGCGCCGTTCAGGCGGCCGACGATCGGCGACGCGCACCCTTTGTTCGACCGTCTGGAACGCTGATTGGCTGCTGTCCTCACGGACCACCGTCTCGAGACCACCCCCTCTGCGCTGTGATTGGTCAGACGCTGTCGAGTACGATGCTGAATTTGATCGACTGATTTCAAGGCGGGGCTGCTATAAAGGAGGAACGGCGAGATGTTCTTCATCGTCGTCACCGCCGCAGGTTCCAGGAGAACCAAACACGATGTTGTGAAATTAACGGAATCAAAGTGGACGATAGAAACTAAATATTTATAAACAATTACAATTAGGAAACAGAGGTCAGTTTAGAGCAGGGTTGTGTTTTCCTGAACTTTAACAGAAATAATAAGAAACCCAATCCAATTTAGAAATTGTTTTATGAAAACTGTAATGCACACAGACATGACAGAAGACTTTTATTAAAGGTCATGATCCGTTTCCGGAATGGCGGCGCGTACACACCCTGCGGCCCGAGGCTCCCGGCTTTTCGTGCTTGTTTTGTTGCTGCTGGTGCTATTTTGCACTACTGCCTGTGATTCTCACTCTCTCTGTGTGTATTTAAGAGAGAGAATTTAGTTTATGTTATGATGTGTGCCTTAAGCCGTGGGCCTTCTCACGATTTTATTATGCTCGCATAATGACAATAAAGTATCTTGAATCTTGAATGATAACTCATTTTCTTGACTTTGTGTTGTCTGAGCTGTTGCTGCAATTGTATTAAATACAAATGTAAAAGAGACAGATTCAGAAATGATTCTGAAGTTTTAAAGTGGGCACATGCTGTATGTCACAATGGCATGAAATCAGTTTCTTAATGGTGAATCTGTTTGATGTCTAGAATACAATTCATATTTCCCAGGCGACTTAGATAAGGCAAATTCCTAGCATGCCACTCAGAGAAAAACATCAATGGCATTAACTTGGAGCCGTACTATGCTGCATTTTGGTGCTGATCAGTTTTCACACAGCTTTGGTCCTGTGAATGTTGATTTTTAATCAAATGTAAAAATAAATGTCAATTTTTCACAATGATTTGGCGAGCATCTTAAAAACTAGCACACAGAACATCCGGAAAATAACAATGCAATGAAAGACAATTAAGATTTAATTAAAAACTGGAAAATGATTTTAAATTGTTGGCCTTGGGGTTTTGTAGCCACCGTATAATAAAACAGTGAAAAATGAGGTGAAACATCAACCAATGCGGTTAAGGAGTTGATGTTTTACACATTTAAATTGCGTCAATCCTTAACCATGTCAAGCTCATGAATGTGTTACCGGACGGTTGACATATCGTCACATATTAATGTCACAAAAATGTCAAAGGTAACATTTATCTTGGATTCAGTATCTCTTACAGACTGTGGTATGGGACACTGAAACAGGACACTGGGAATTGTGTGTCATCTCCCTATTTACAGAAAACAAAGGCTGCTTTTACCCAAAATTCTAGAGGACAAAATATAAGTTGAGACGCCAGGTCACTTAATGAGAAGAGAAGGCTGAATAAAGCCGCCTACATTCACTCCCCGGTTCAACCAATCATTTCCAGAGGCAGCCAACTTTTTCACTGGAGTTATTTTTTTGGAGGAACACACGCTAAAGTGCTTCAAATGGACCGAAAGGTGAACGCGGTCATACAGCCGCCTCTTTCATAATCCATTCATGAATAAAGTGGGACAAAAGACTACAAATTTTCCTCAGGAAGTGATATACATCATGTTGTTTGATGTTGCTTACTGGAAGGAACTGGCTGGGCTGGACTCTTAACATTAACGTAATTGGGTGTTAGTTCATTGTACTAAGCCTAATGGCAATCCCAAAGGATGGGGCTGCAGGAGGGGGGGGTGGCATCTGTTCAAACAAGAGAAGTAAAACATGCTAAAGAAAATCATCAGGGGGGAAGGACAACAGTCAAATAATACAGCAACATTGTTCCTGCCAAAAGAAAGAGCGGGAGGGCGAAGAGCTCGGGGTAAAACAGTTCAACCTTTGTAATGGTTTCTTTTTATGTTTGGTCAGCAGAGCGACGCTAATTTTTGGAAAATGTTTTTTTTGTTTTTTGTTGTTGGACACTAAGACAGCTTTGAAGGCTCACAAGAAGCTATTTGATGACTAGAGTTTGTTGTTTTTTTTTACATGAATATTTCCGTGCACAGCAGCATTAAAAGGATTCATGGAGAGAATAAGGAAAGAATTCAAGCTTATCACAACAAGAACATTTTTCCAGAGGTTAAATCATTTTGGTCAAGTTTTTCAAAATAGTGTCCCCACAAATCGTTCATTGTGTCCTAACGGTTCCTCCGCCCTTCCCTCAAGAACTTGCACCGATGGCTTTTGGTTTGCCCTTTGATGGCATGGCTATGGTGCAAATGGGGCTAAACAGTGAGTACATTTATTTGGATACAAAAGTGCATTCATGCCTTTGGAACACAAACTATTTTGTGAATGCTTCATAGATTCTGCACCATCAGCGCCGAGGTGAAAAATGAGTTGCATGCTCACTCTGGTGAGCCTCATATTGTGTTTCGGATCATTTAAGGCCGTCTCCCTCACCCAGTAATTAAAAGAGAATCACAACGTACTTGTTCTTTTCGCTTCTTTTTCTTGCATTTTTTTATTTGAATGGATTTTGCAGCACAATTTTAATGCAACACATTTTGCATATCTTTTTTTTTTGCGTTAAACACCCCCCCCCTTCTTCACTGGTTCATTCTGAGTTGGAGTGCAGTTTGACTGCAGACACAGTCACAGCTGCTTGAGGTTTGATGGGTGGAGTAAGGTACTCAAACAATGATTCATTTCTTTCAGACTCACATATCATTCAAATTAAAATTTGTTGCACTGTAGCAAATAATAAAGCCAACGCCCTGGTTCACAGTCATTTGAGGAGATAAACTGAGCCTGCAGTTATGCCAGCAGCCATGGAGCTATATGCAAGCGGAATGGTGCTTTTAGCTGCTGTGATGACAGCTGATGACAGCAGGTTTAATAAAATTTGCTGATACAGCCGTGGCTGATGGGAATCTTTTTAATTTTGCAGGAATTTGATCGGAAATGACACATTTCTGAAAGGTTGATATTTTATACCTGGATGATGGTGCTAGATGGAAAGTCAGAGTATCACCAAATATATCATTCATCTTTTCAACATTTCAAGCAAGCATTATCTTCCAATGTTTCTACGACCATAGTGTTTTAAACTCTAATAGAAAAATCACTGCTGGAAGTTTACAACATTAGTTTGATTAGAGAATTTTCACTTTGGTAGAAACTGCTAAAAAAAGCTAATACAATACAAATACAATCTAAAATAGGATCACAAAATTAATCTCAGAGCCACAAAGGAATCATTTACAAATCAGAGCTGCTTTTCTTCAGCATTTCTACCCCAAAGCAATCGGGGAGTAAAATATTAGAACCAACCACATAGACTACCAGTCACATTTCTTCACGTGTCCTCCTTATCTGCAGATCCCAACTTGTTCCAACAAAAGAGAAACAACATTAATGCTTTCTGTAAATACCGCATGCCAGGGTAAGTGTTGTTCTCCACCCCACAGGCACTGCACCAGAGTGCAGCCTGGTACCAAGCATTAAGTCACTGTACTTTCAAGGATCAGACAGTCTTTGTGAGGCCAGAGACCGATACACAAGCATGGCTGTGGGAGTGGAATCCAGTGAGGAGTGGCAGACCTTTTCACTGGAGGTGATTAATGCAAACCGAGTCGTTAAGTACTATGCAAAGAGTACACTACCCTGAATTTATTTCTGTGCCAAATTCATTACTTGCTCTCCTTGGAGAGGATCACAGTGACAAAAAGAACTTGCTGTGGTTGTAGGAGACAAAAGAAATGTTGAGTTTTATGAGAAATCCAAAAGGTGTGGCCAAACAAAAAGCAGAGAGTTTGGTTCCAGTGTCCCGTACTT
Source organism: Brachionichthys hirsutus (assembly GCF_040956055.1). NCBI lineage: Eukaryota > Metazoa > Chordata > Actinopteri > Lophiiformes > Brachionichthyidae > Brachionichthys > Brachionichthys hirsutus. The sequence goes on along the minus strand of NC_090900.1, from coordinate 9,761,852 downwards.
CGATCGTTATGCAGCAGTGACCACAGTTATTGTAAGATTAACGTATCATTTTAGATTATCTGAGTATTTCCACTGTCTTCTATGTTCTATTTCCAGTCCACCAATTCGGATACAAGTGTTAGACTTTCTATGCCATCATTTATCTGGCAGCTAGTAGTACCATAATCCTATAAAATAGGAAATTTGGGGTTTCCAACATTTGGTGACCTCTCATACAAAAGTAGCATCGTCGCTCTCACCCTATGCCCTCTCCACTCATATCACAAGGCACTTACATATGTGTGTGTGCGGAACACATATGGCAATAAAGACTTCTTTCCCTTTTTGTAAATAATTAAATGTTTATTACTTTGTGAATATAATATACACTTGATCTACATTTGAATGGAAATTTGATTATGAGCTTTGCTGTAAAATTATAAATCACTATATTATTCACAAAATGAATCAAATGGGAAAAATAAATAAAAAATTGTGCTGCTGAACAGAACTCTTATTTTCTTTGACCCACACATACAATCTCTTGAATGGTCCCAACAGCTAGTTCAGGTGCCACAAAGCCCAACAGGTTTTTTTTCCATGATATGACATGGGTGTGTACATGAGTATTTATATATTGTAGTTTTAATACATTCATTTAAGTACTCTGCACTGTCATAGCATGTATTGTGTTTGGATTCTCATGGCAAGACTCTTTTGTTTATTTATTCAACAGCAGTTAAGTGATGGACTGACCATAGCAATCCTTTGTCCAGCTAGGTGTGATTCCTTTCCCACCATTCAGCCAATGTGTCGAACAGGAGACTCCTTGTTCCCACATAAAGTGACATTCAAAAATGTACGTGTTAAATTAGGAATTCTGGGAAGAAGCACTATCAAACAATATAATAACAGCAGTAAAACAATAGCAGCATCCAAAGCAGTACATATTTAAAACATGGAAAGTGTTTGTGGTGCTAATTTCTTTTTTGCATGACCCTGCTTAGCGCTGTTAGCTTATATAACAATGCATGCCTTGTGCATAGTCTGACAAAATCAATGCAGAACTTAGCTTCACTCACCGTTATAACATGAAGAAAAAACGAAAGCTGCAATTCGTACAGTATATTATGTATAGAGGGGAGCTCAAATGAAACAACAGAATAAACCTAAAGCTTAAAACTAACTTGCTGATATAGAAGTTTGAAAAGCAGGTCATTTCATCTGGCAGCAGCAGAATATAGAGTAAAATGATAAGTGTTTAGACAAAAAATTACCAAACTATTCTATTAATATTAAAAAAATGTGAGTGTTTAATTTTAAGATGAATATATTTTGGCCTTTTGACTGCTGGTGGGACAAAAGAAGCTCTTTAAATGTGTTATATTGGGCTCTGGGAAACTCTGATTTCAGATAATACCCCCCCCCCCCACAATTGTCAGATGTGTTTTTGTTCTTTATTTTTATATAAACATAGACACGCAGGTCTACTTCAAACAAAGGAGTCAACTTCCACAACTGGAGGAAAATCCGACGCAGAATGATGAAAAATAACGTACAAAAACATGGCCTGCACAAAGGAGGTCAAAACCTTGACTCAAATGCTGTGTACAGAGAGCATGTTAGGGAGTTTTGTACATCCTCTCCGTTTTATTGTTTTCTCTAGTTGCTCTGTATCTTAGAGGTTATAGGGAGCTGTTAAAAATGGCAGTCGACGTTTTTCCATGCCAAGCCTGCATACGGCAAAACCCTCGGGTTGTACCATAAACAAAGACATTTCCTGTGTATTACACCATTTCCCTGAATTGTACTCATCCTGTTGATGAAAATTAGAAAGTCTCTGGCGGAAAATTACTGCTGTCCTGTTGTGTTTTCTTTTAACTTTATTGTGAATGTATGGTATTCAACAACAACAACAACAATTAAAAATGGCAACACTTTACTATTAACAATTCCAAATTACATTGCTGAAAAATACCTTTGAAATTATTACAACTCAAATTGTACCAATTCACTATTCCTCCACTGAACATACAGCACATCAACCGATCCGATGCCTTGGAGCAGTTCAAGTCCTAATATTTACTCTCGGAAAGGGGCGGGCCCATCAAGTCAGGCCATCTAAGAATAACCATTTAGAGAGGAGTTTGTAGACAATGGCCAATTACACAGGTGTCCTATTTCAATATTTATACATCAGGATGCTTGAGAAGGAAATCCTTTTGAAGGGGAAAGACGAGTGTGGAGTATACACACAAATTTCAAGCACTTCCTTGCTGCAGTCATGAAGATGGAGGAGAAAAAGAGAACACATCCAAAAATAAAACATGAAATTGTATCTGAATAGGGTTTGTGCTAAATTTACACTTGGAGAATTTAGATGGCTGGTTTTCCTATGTGCTTTAAATAAAGTTCAATCAACAATTGCCAGGTTCATACATAATCAAATAAAGCTATCCCGTGAATACTAGTTTTGAGACATGGCAAAGTTTTAAGTAAGCACCCGAAGCGCAGACCTCCACCAAGTAGCTCATTTCCCTCATAATTAGATTTACATCATCCACATGGTTAAAATGTAATATTTTTCCTGACCTCATTCTGGATCAGATCCAGAAGACATTTTGCATGATAGTGCATATCGGACCCTTTTATGACTGCGATTTCTGGTGAGTGTATTGAATGCATATTTTACAAAATATTATTTTTTGAAAAAGCCTCAACTAGAGTAATTCCTCGAAGTACGAGTATACAGGGGTCAGGGGGTCGTGGACTGACGACAATTGGGTCCGAGGATTTTGTCGTAAACAGAGTTGGTCGTAAGTATTAAAATACCGACAGTGGTGAGGACAGCCATGATGGACGGCTTAGAGACTGTGACTCTGAGGAAAAGACAGGAGGCGGAGCTAGAAGTGGAGGAGATGAAGATGCTGAAGTTCTCCTTGGGAGTGACCAGGTTGGAAAGGATTAGAAATGAAACAATTAGAGGGACAGTGAAGGTTAGACGTTTTGGAGACAAGGTCAGAGAGGACAGACTTCGATGGTTTGGACATGTCCAGAGGAGAGACTATATATATGCAGGTCCTCAGCTGTCCAGAGGGAGACTGAAAATGCATAATGGCCTGACTTTTGGCCTCCGCAGTTCACAGGACACCCCACCTGACTTTGGTATGTGGGAGAAAGCCGTTAAAAACTTTGTTGGGAGACTCAGTCATGTGAGGAAAATCCAAAATCCAATTACAGATGGGAAATTCCTGGCACCGCACTGAGGTAACATGATCGTAACAACGTCCCCCATTCATATAACCCTATCGGCGATGCTGCATCATGAACATCAGGACAGTCCTGTGACCGCACGAGAAAACTATAGGCAGAAGAAGAGGCCCAAGACAACTGGAGGGATAAATAAATCATTAAATAGTAAACAATAGTCTCATCTGCAAGAAAATGGATGGATGGATAAACTCAACATTTACTGCTGCTTTAACCACTCAGCAATAAATACAGTTATTTTGTAACATTTATACCTACAATAATAATAATGAAAGAGGTGTCTAAGTCATTCTAATCTCAAATGTGCATTCAGATGCCACTGCTCTACGGGTACTATCAAAGCCATTGTAATACTGGCAAACAAACTAAAACAATGCATTTAGACAGTTCACCGACTCCATAGCAACCGGTTAGAACTTTAGTTTGTGGCTGTGAACAGAGAGATCATCAGTGTTGAATAAAGGGAGACAGGAGTCTCCCTGTCCCACTGGTATTTCCCCTGGTGTCTGAGTCCAGGGACATAAACCAAGGCTAATTAACCTATTCATCAGTGATTAATTACAAAGCCACAAGTCAGATACATTTAGCACATCTGGATGAAAACGCTAAGGAGTTTTCAAAGTAAAAGTTCGAGTAAAGGATTTTCATCTATTGAGTACAAGTACACAAACAATTACTTTTTCCATGTAAGTAGTATTTAAGAAGTATATTGCAGTGTTTTAATGTAATACATTTTTATCGACAGTATTGACAAATTAGTGTTGCATAGCCTAAGGCTCAGTAAATTGTCTAACAGGGACAGCCCCTTAGTGCCCTGATACTCACATAGTAGGGTCAGTGTCCTACTGTCAGAGGACACAATCAGCGTTAGTCATGTTGGAAACGACAAAACTACATATTAACATCACCTCTTCTGTTTAATTCTATACTGTAGCAACCGCCACTCAAACCACACAAGAGCTGTAACAGTTAAACAGGCTATAAATGTACTGAGAGGTAACCAGATATCAACAGTGGTGGAATGGAACCAAGTGGGCTACTTTTACTCAGCTACAATATTAGGCGCTTGTAACTTCAGTATTCTCATTTTACACTACTTCTTGCTTTTAATTTATTACAATTTCATTAGCAAATAATTTAATCTTTATTCTACTTCAATTTTGTTCTCAAATAAGAGGAAGTAACGTTAAGAGACATTAACGAAAGTAAAGATGTAACAAGTTACAGATCATTTACAAAAAACGAATGTTAAAATGGTGATGCATTGGACTTATCTTCTGCTTGTGGAGAATGAAGAGTTAAATGTTACTGAATATATATATATATATATCAGATAAGATATGTCAGCCCAACAAACAGTTTTAGGTCAAGAAGGAGCAACAACCAGGTGAAGTACCTGTAGTTTTGTCTGAAAAGCCAAATAAAGTGAGAGTAAGGGCCACTAAACTAGTAACTAGACTAATCACACAAATTCAAGAGGAAGAAACTGAACTCGTCACGTTAAGGACCGTCATCCGACAAAAAATCTCATGACTATTCATGTGCCGTCACAACAGCTGGTTTGCTGACAGAATGAGCAGCTGAAAGAGATGCGTAACCTTAGCTGCAAGGAGTTCTGTAGTAAACAAATGTCTTGGACTACCAAGGGTAAACAGCAACAGGAGGAGGGCATTCAAAAGGACAGCATACTCTGAGCATGATGGGAAGGATGACACTGTACAAAGAACTCAAACGCAACCACATCTAAAATTTTATTGGCACAATGAAATATAAAAATACACACGATTGGTGATTTCATAAAACAACCCTTTGACAACTTCATCCATGGAGCCTTTCAAAATTAAAAAAGGGATCTTTCTGAAAGACAGAAAACAAGAACAAGACCAAAAGTTACACCCAACAAAGGATTCAAGGGACATTTTGTCTTGGTGAAATACTGGCTTTATGAAATTTAGTGAAAGACAAGTGTAATAGGGAAATCCTATTGCTTCAGAAGACCGTATAGGCGCTTCAGTTGGCCCATCACGTCCTACCGGACTCCGAGCTGCGAGTTACAGGTGACGTAACCAGTGTGAGAACATTCTTCTCATTTATTCCTTTAATGCATTTGACGTGTGTGTTTATGTTGTTCACCTTTCCCCCTCAGTAAATATACAGTGCAGCATGACGCTGTCACATACAGCTGAAAAAGCGTATTCAATAAAAACCCACCAATGGTATAGTCAGTGTGAGCAGACGGCTCTAAGTAAATCAGAGAGATCTCTTGTAATTGTTGTTCACTCTGCTCACGGTGGTAGGATACATTGTGTATATAATGTACAATATTAACTACTTACTGATAAGAGGGACCAGCCTCTGTCTGTTATGTCTATTTAATGATCACTTTTGGCTGTTAGGGTCAGAGGTCAGGAGAGAGTAGACAGGAGACCTGCGCCCGAGTGACAGCAGCTGTGTGGCGGAAGCGTGCCTCCCTGCCAGGACTGCACTTGGACCTGGGGAAGTCACATATATGTTTGAGAATTCAGTATGAATAATGAATTTTTATTTTGTGGAATTTAGTCAATTTTAAGTAAGACTGAAATAAAAACGTTTTTTAAACAGATAATTTGTGCTTTTATTAATCAATCATTATTTGAACAAAACAAAAAAGCTTGAAAATTACAATTAATGATTTTATCCCCCCCCCACCCCGATTGATGTTGTATGGCAACGGGTGACTTTATGTTGGAAAGTGTCAAATGCAGAGCGGCTCAAGACTCACTCTCACTGAGGAATGCGTTGATTATTTTCCCATTCAGCTCAGATGTCTTCAGAAAAAGCAGCTCACTGGACAAAGTTAATGAACAGTCAGACATGAAAAGCATCAGACGATACAGCCTGTAGGCCTTTACTGCACCTGGGCACGAGTTGTGATCATCTATTAGCCTCACAGTCGTTCACAAAGCTGTTAAAGACACCCAATTTGGTTACGTCTGGGCATGGTCCCTACCTGTTACAGGTTTTTCTTCTAAATCTGGAAACAGGCTTGACCTCTTCGTGCTTGTCATCACTCCTGTAGGTGGCAAGGGAAGAAAAAAATATCTCATCACATTCCATGAATCCGTAGCACCCATTTATGATTTGTGTTCCAGGACATGTTTGCCATGCTAGTGGAAAAACACAATTTGTGCTGATGTGGATAAACCATATCCCTCATCACAACAAGATAATAGAAGAATTATATATATATAAAAAAGCCCCAACAATGTTCAAATATACCGAAAAAAATTAAACCTAATTTGAAATGTACAACAACTTTAGAGCCCAACATACCGGTATTAATTTCTGATTAATTGTGTTCATTGGTTTTTGAACAGAAGTGGACAGGCCATGTTTAGTTGCTTACACATGCAAGGACATACAAACAATGGTAAACCACCTTTGGTGGGGACATGAAGATTTATTTTATTTTAACTTAGTTGGAAGATAATTTCTGTTAATATATAAAATACTCTGAACATAGAAATCCTAAATTGTAACAAAACTAGTGATCTATAAATCTCAAATGAAATTAAAATGATTTCCCCTCACATACTGCCAGAATAATGAGGGTTTTGTCACAAATAGCAATGGACCAAAAGAGAAAAGGAAACTTTTGGTGAAACAAAGTTCAGGAAACAGGCAGCATATATTATCTGGAGGACTAAATGGTGAGCTTGAAAGTAAAGGCAAACACACAACATTGGCTTGTGTCACCATGGGCTTAGAGAGGTAAACGTCCATACCTCTAGAACCATCAAGGAAATCACTTAAACCATTAATAGTTTTAAGAAAAGCAGCACAGCGCACTTAAGTATGGATATCCCATTCCTCACCCAAATGCCTTCTTGCTCATTTAGAATCACATGATTCTCAAATGTTATCTCAGCTAACCTCAGAGCAAAGCTGCTCCTTCTAGCGTGTGGGAATGCAGTCAGACATACAGTTTTGTTCTGTGATCGTTCTCCGGAGCGGACCTCCTTCTGTGGAAGCTGCTGACTGTGGCGTTGTTGTCTCTGTGTGGTCTGTGAGCATTCTCCGAAATCACCGCTTCCAACCCTTTGACCAGAGACTTGAGCTCTCGGGTGGGGCTCTCCTGCTGCCTCTTTGTCTTCAGCAGCCCAAGGAGGACAAAGGGGACAATGTGAATGCACTGCTGTGAAGATGTTCACATTTCATGTCGCTTATCTGATAGGCTAGCAAATGAGGCGAGGAAATGAATTTCACACATAGCAAATATATAACTATAAGACAAAACAAAACACGTTATGGCTGTGCTGAACTCATCTAGCTTTAGGGCTTCTTTCATTCCCACAGAATTGTGATGACGTCTGTGTCTGCGCAACAAAATAATCTATTATTCACAGCTGCCAACTGCAAAAGACAGGGAAGGTGTAGGGAGTTCCCGACTGTACCGTGATCTGGGTGTTGAAGGTATGCTGGAAAGAGGGTGGATCATTGAGTGCAGATGGGGACATGGAGGATAGGTGAGGCAAAGGTGCATTCAAAACTGTGTTCATATTTTGACCTTGGAGCTCCTGAAGAGAAGATAACTCAGGTCATAAATCAAGAGTTGTTAAGTTGTTGTTCAAGTGTGTCTAGACATTATTATCAGACAAGAAAAAGATAAAGAGGTTATGATGCTTATTGTAAAGCAACTAGAGTAAATAAGGCCATATTACACAAAGAAATGCCGTGCAGTCTACAAGGTTTGTAAGCCTTACTCGCTTTTAAATAATAATAATTATTATTAAATAATAATGCGTAAATCAGGCTCTACCTTCAAATCCAGGGCATGTCGAAGTTTCATACCGAAAAACTCCTGCTCCTGCAGCTGGACGAAATCTTGACATTCTGCAAAGCTCTCCGTCATCTTGAGGAAGATACAGAGCACATGAAACGATGGCACAAACAGAAGCAGAACTGGACTGATAAGGTTCTGTTTGGTCTGAATATATAAACATACGTGTCTATTTAGTTCCAGAGGGAGATAACTGGGGAATGGTGACCCAAAACCTTTCAGACAGTAGATCATGACCATGATCACAAGCTGTTTGCGTTTTTTGTTTCAAAACAGAATATATGAAATATAGATTTCCTGACATGACTATTGCTCTGTCTTTAAAGGGTGATATTCTTTTACAGAGATTGGAGTGCTCAGTCTTGACTCGACTGTATGATTTGGTGGTAATGTATTGACTGGAATAACAGCCGACTGTGCGTTACCTTGTGAAGGATCGTCTCCAGCTGGCTGATCCGGTCTCTGAGCTGTTTGTCTTTGGAGTGAAGGGCCTCCAGCTCGTCGCCAAGCTGTCTCTTTTCCTCTTTAACGAAGGCAAGTTCCTGGAGCCGGCGCTGGTTCTCCAGGATCTGGGAGCGCTTCTCCTGGACAGGATGGGAAAGTTGACAAAGAAATGAAATAAATGTTGGACATGTGCAAATGAATTCACTCTATTTTGTTTGGTTAGAGTTTGTACTTGAATATGATAATAGTATACAATTAACAAAGATATAATAATAGCTACCGGTACTCTGCTTCAAGGTTTAACAAACACGCTCTGGCTGAAATGATATCATTGCTGAAAAGTCACTGTTTGCTGTTTTCATTTCTACTTGGGTCGAAGAATGAGTACATTTAAAATAGTTTAAGAAATTTTAAATGAATGATTAGAGATGTTCGGATAAACAAAGAATTGTTTAAAAAAAATAAGACAAAACATAATAGATCCATAAAATAATGTTTAAGTGAAAAGTTATTAAATTCTCCAAATAAAAAATCAATTAACTATGTGTACTTGTACATGCAACTCAAACACTGATTTGAGTGACATGCAGTGTACTTCATGAACTGATAATGTCAGACACTGGTTTTCACCTGGTGCAGTTTGCCCATCGTCTCCTTTAAATGCTGGATTTTGCCCTGCAATGTGTCGATCTGCTCTCTTCGGGCAGTGATCTTCTCCTGCATGTCCAACGCTGCTAGGAGGCCTGAATAGGGAAGAGAATCCACACAAAGATAGATCCACAGACGGCGAGAAAGAGGGCAGGGAGTTGATCAAAGCCTTGCTTATTTCATGTACACATGTTCTTTATTATCATATCAAATCATATTTCTCACACTGGAATGTAGAAGGAGGAGGATATCTAATAGCTGAACTTTCACTGAACTATACCGATTAACTGATCTGAGAATTGGCTTCAGTCCTAGATTTCTTTAAGATAAAATATATATATATATATGACATTTGATCACAAACTAAATCATAAGAATGCTCTGATGTTTCTTTGTACATGAGGTCTTTTAATTAGGTTTCAGTTTAATCAATTAAACCGTGTCCATCAGCTCCTTCCAGGGTCCTCAGAGTCCTCTTGACCTGGCCCAACTCATCGTGGACATTCCTGAGCTGACTCTGGAGCTGCAGCACCACACCCTCCTGCTCCTCCTCCTTACAGCTGTGGAGCTGTTGCAGCTGCTTGTACTCATCTGAAATTGGGCCCGAACAAACACATACGTTACATCCACTGAGAGAAACACACTTGCAAATGTACACAACGAAAGGGCTCGGTTGACAATGAAAACATACCAAACATATGTCTTTTTTTTTTTTTTTTTAAACACAGCATGATAAGACGATCATTTGCCTGTGAGAGCAGAACTCTTTTTAGGAACAGTAGTAAGTACAAGACATTACTGGTGAATGTAGACTTTACAGTTTACAAATTTGCTGTTTTCTCCAACAGGACAAATAAAAATGTTTGTTTATAAAGTAATGTAATCTGGTAACTAATTGGTGATTAGTTACCAGGGGACCCTCAACCTACTCTTGAGATTGAGTGACTCGATGCGCTGGAGCTCCAACTGGATGGTGACCTGCTGCTTCTCTAGACCGTCCTCTTTGACGAGCTGAGTTTGTTCATCCACAAAGGCTTGCAGCCGTTGCTTCTCACGCTCCACAACAACCAGGTCTGACTTGTGTTGGTCTAACTCAGCCTAATCAGCATACAGAACAGAAAGGTGGAAACGGGAGAAACAGTGGGAGGCCAGTGAGCCAGGGTCCAAACGTGTACTTTGATGATCTCATTATATTTCATTCAAGTTCTCGGCCTCCTCACTCTGAGCTGTTGATTCTCCATCTTTTGCTGATTTAGCTGGTTGCTGAGGAGGCTGTTCTCCTGGTGAAGATTGTCGATGGAGAGGGTATGCTGCTCCACCATCATCTGGGTGCTCCTCTCCATCTGCAATCTTAAAATACTTATCCCCTTCTCTCGGTCATCCAATGTCTCTCCATCTCCAAGTCGGGTCTTGTATTGTCTCTCAGCCTCTTCCATCCTGCTGAGATGCTATAAAAATAAAATAGCTTGAAGTTAAAGTTGTATGAACCACGAAAACAGGCAGGTAGCATGATTGTATTTAATCTGAACAGAATGTGTCATGCATTATCCCCTCTAGAAGGATTTACACACACACACACTCTATACCTAATTACCTGCTGAGCTTCTTGGTGCCTCAGCTGGACTTCCTGACATTTTTCCTCCAGGAGTTCTTTGAATTTTCTCCCCTCCCGAGTCCTCCGTTCCAACAGAACCTGTAGGGAGGTTTTCTCCTCCATACCCCTGCAGAGCTGCTCCTCTGCCACCTCCAGCCTTCCTCTCAGGGCCTTTAGCTCCTCTTGGTGTTCACACTGCTGCTGATTATCACATCTCTGGGAGGATAAAGAACAGTTTGACAATGTCAAGAAATAGAAACAAAAGCTAAGGACCAAACGGATAAAATGTTATTTGTTAGGCGATGCAATTTCCATTTCTGCTAAGTCACAAGATTGTTGCCCCATGATGCCGATGTCCTAGTAATGTAATGTACAGTAGAGAGCACAGGCTGTATCATCTCAGTAAATAAAGCGACAAACACTATGCCCTATCCAGCACCTCCATCCGAACCAGGAAATCCAGTTTGATTCCTCCGACTCGTGAATTCAGTACTTAAGTCATCGGGTTTCACACCACCAGCTCTTAACTTTACTCCACCCTGAAGTACGAGACGCCCCTCAATAAATCCAAACACAAAAGGCCTAAGAAGCCTGGGATGGAAGTCCTCATTGTTAAACAGCCACCACTGTCAATGAAATTTAGCTGACTGGATTCCGGGAGAAATACTGAAGGATTATGTTTTAACGTTTCTATTATGCTATTTTTTATTCAGGTTTGTGGATTCACTCTCTGACTCTTGGAAGTTATAGTGCAGGCAACAAAATTAAAAGCTATGCTTAAAATTATGTTTTTCCATCAGTTTTAAACTTCTTAGAAATGTGTATGATAAATGACAGTACCCAATTCAACAGAAATTACCTTTTCTTATACTTTTTAAAATCTTTAAATTATGATCTTTGCTAACCTGCATCTATATACACTGGGTACAATATAAAGGGAACGTGACAACATGCTGGGTTCATTGTATTTTTCTTTTGCCCAACCTTAATTTGGTCAAGCTGAGAGTGAAGCACCGCTGCTTGTTGTGAAGATTTCTCCTTCTCTCTTTGGGCAGCCACCAGCTGGGACTGAGCCTGAATGAGCTGCTGCTCCAGGCCATTAACCTGCATCACAAATCAATAAAAAAAATACAAATAAATTCAGCCCAACATCAGAAACATCTGCTTTATTGGCAAGACAAAAGTTCCTTATATTCCTAATGATGTTTGGAATTTTATATGATCCTAATAAAAGGTACTTGTTGATTATTGCATTTATCTCATTTTTGTAGTGAAGTGGATAAATATTAACTTTTAACAACCCCAGTGTGTCAGTGCTTCTCTCAAGTGCATTATTCATAACATAATTACATCCTTCCCACCTTATCTTTATGCCTGCAGAGGGTTGACACAAGTTCACTGACCTGACACTGATGAAGTAACGTCTGTCTCTCTGTAAGTTTACTGGACATAGAAATGACATCTGTTTAGACAAAAAAAACTCCATCTATAATTCAACAATCTCTGATCATTTAAGAAGTCTCTGATATTATTTGAAAAGCAAAACATGGAAAAACAATGTAGGAGCTCTTCTTACTTTAACAACTCCAGCTTGACACTTAAACTGATGCCGTTATCTTTTGACGAGCACAGTTTATCAGTCAACAGTGACATCTCCTGGCCAAGACTTGCAATCAGGTCTTCCATTCTGAGACACAACAAAGAGAGAGGACTTGTGGTGTCAGTAAGTTAGATATAGTGACATAGTTTTTCAGATTTTAGTCAGTTGTTCCATTTTAGCATTATGTAATAAAACGCTCACTAAAAAGGACGACAAAAAAAAAAGATCACATTCAACAGGCTGAAAATACACCTGTTCTGCATATCAAGAAGAAGATTTGTCATGTAGCACGCTTGTACACACACGGAATGTCGTTTACTCCCGACTATGGGCCCGTCTAACAACCACACACATGCATACATATATACATTATGTAGGCCCAATGGCATGTGCGCAGAGGGCATAGGGTGATGGCCGGAGCGGTGGTGGTGGGGGGTCCGTGCCTTGCTCAAGGGCACCTCATCAGTGCCCTGGAGGCAGACTGGCCCCTCTCCAATCACCAGTCCATACTCCATATTTTTGTCTGGGCCGCGACTTGAACCAGTGTCCCTCCGGTTCCCGACCCACTGAGCATATTTCTTGGAATTTCCCCTTCTAATAAAATTTGTGCTGAAGTGGTCACCTGAGGTCAGACACAATGTCCGGCTCCATCTGGACCTGACGCAACTCAGTTTGCAGATTCACGATGGCTTTGTCTGAATTGATCATGTCTTGTTTAGGTTGTTCCTGCGTCTGAGTTGGAGAGAGTAACATATTTAATTCAGTCATTCAGACTACATCAAAACATTATGGCTATAATGTATGAACCAGGTTGACCTGCAAACAGACAGCCATCTATTGCGTTCTCAAACACCTCCTCTTCAGGAGTACCGGCACTTATATTTCGGGGAGTTACCTCTTGGATTAAACTGTTCAAATCACAGACGATGGGTCGGGCAACGACCTGCTGACGGTTTGGAACAACAGTGGGATCCACGGGTGAGTCATCTGTTCAACAAGCAAAGGAAGTTTGAAATACATGTCTTTGCTCTAAAGGTTTAGGGTTGGCGGAATATACCCTTGTATGGGCGTTTTCCTCATCTTAAATTCATGAAATAATATAATTTGATCTCCCATGTGTTTTTCTCTGACACATCTGAAAACTGATATTTAGATTAAACTGCCATAATGAAATATCCGATAGTTTTGAAGAACCTTCAGCTTTACCGCTTCGTGGGGCGTTCAGGCGTTGCACCATAATGTAGATGTTGTGAAAAGTGATACAAATATGCTTGTTAAACAATAATCTTTCATCTCTGAGCCGAGCTACTGCTGCATTAACAACTTGCCGGGTGACACTGACATCACTCACTGTCATTTGATCTGTGGTTGTGGCGGCTTCGCCCAGGGGTCTTGTGGATACTATACGTGTAGCCAAACCTCTCCAAGGTTAGTTTGGTAGCATTTTCCACTTCATTCTGGAGCCTCTGGGTTTCCTTTGTGCGTTTATCCAGCTCTTCACTGCAAAAAAAAAAAAAAAAAGATTGAAAAAGGACAAATGTTTCACTTATATCACAGTACCGGTAGTATTAAATAACAAGTGGAAAAATAGTCAGGGTCCAAATCATGACTTACTATTAAAGGGGTCAGGCGACAGATCTATGGTACAGGTACACCTGACCGCCCTTGTTTTTTCTGTGTTATTTGCTGTACATTTCTAGATAATTGGTATAATGTGCTTTCTTTTATTATAAATAAATAGCCTGAAACAACAGTTCCTGCTTTAATGTGTTATGAGAGTCAGTCTTGCAGATCTATTAAATACATAAATGCTTGGCTGCTCGTTAGTTTCATGAGTTGAACCCTCAAAGCACACCAGCTCGCCGTTTCCAAACTGAGAGGTTTTCTCGGTGTTGCCTTTACCTCAGCTCATCCAGAGTCAGGCTGCGAAATCTCAGCCGCGGAGAAGCGTCTCTGATCTCTGTAAACAAAGTTCGAAAAAAAAGCCTCCAAGTCAGGACAATCAAAAGCGAATTGTCTGACAGATAGTTCCCAAGCCCAGCGGGTTGTAACTTACCACATGTTCCAGCTTCATCTTGCGTTGGCTTTGCTTGGGTCGGTGAAGATCTCAATTCCAAAATGTGAAAATCACCATTGCTGGTGAGCGCAGGGCTCTGCGGAAAGCCCGAAGACATCCCAGTTCACATTTGCAGCGAAGCTTTGGTGTGGCTGAACATTAATAACGCGCTAACTCGGCCGTACCTCATAGCAACGAGCGATGGGACGAACAACGCTGGCGCGTCAGCACCGCGTCGAGTGCGCAAGCGCGAAAGCCCGGCTTGGTGCGCGTATCGCTTTAACACAAACCCACGTGACCGATGCAGGAGTTGCGTCGTCCGGATGTGCCGCGACAAAAGGAAACAAAATGTATCGACTTGTTGCGGGTTCGCTGTCGCTGTGCCGACCGGATTTCCGCTTTGCTCCCATTCATGGATCGTTCTCGGAAATGTGGGGATGAATCCATTTTTAGTGTTATTTCATATGATTGAACACTTTGGTTAACAAAATCCCATATAAACATTTTAACTCTGATTTTTTTTTTACATACATTTGCTATATTTTACATGCAAACTCTTCAGCATTTACACAAACAATCAGAATTTGAACCCTTTGAACAACTTCACTCAGCAAACAAGTGAGAACATGATATTATACAAAGATTATCATAGTTTAAGTAAGAGACCAGCAATGGAAAAAAGATTAAATGTTATTTCACAGGCTGATGTTGGGTTTACAGCTTGCAAGTTTTCCCATTTTGTTTACCTGCAATGATTTTAGATCTACAGCAGAGGTCACTGTTGAGTGACCAACACAGTGTCGACACAGTTTGTGTAATGTATCGATACGCTCCTTGAGGTATCAATAACCCATCACTAATTAATACTACTACTAATATTATCCGTGTCTGACCAGCTGTGATAGTTATAGGCTTGGGTAAATACATTTAACACTGAAATGACAGCTTCAGCAAACGTGAACACTTTGAAACATCCGCTTGTTCCCCCCGCAGCATATGACGTAAGGCGTTCTCATTGGGTATCCAGTGTTGCATGCCGGTCATTGTCGTTTTTGATGACGAGTGGCTGTTGTTTGTGTAGCCAGGGAGGGATCCTCCCTTTCCAACAGGGAACAAAGCTCTTATTTTTTTAAACTTTTGAGGCCCATCATTAGTCATCAGGTGGAAGTATGAAGAACTGGAAGGTGTAGAGAAATTGCAGCGCTATTTTTATTTATTTTCGTGGTCCTCGGTGGCGTCTGGACAAGGTAAGAAGACCGTTTGCAAACGAGCGTTGCATGAAAGCCTTCGCTTTGGCATTCTGGATGATGTTGTTGAAAATGTTAAATAATTTTCTGATGCAGTATAATATCGTTCCTGCTTATAAGTGTGTGTGTGCGTGCGCGTGTGCGCGTGCGCGCGGTATTTAGGTTAGGTAACATTTAACAACTAATTGCATGAACGCAGCCCCTTATAATAAAACATTAATGTCGATAATTGTTTTCTTACCCTTTATATTGCACCAACAGTGTTGTTGTGATACCAGACACCGTGTTGTGGAGGCCTGGGAGACGCTTCATGTCCCTCTCTGTCTGTCTCCGCTGTCTCCCTACGCTGCACAGTTTAGGTTCTGTTCGATGCCCACACAGATTGATTGGTACATGTTTGTGTTTGTTTTTAAGGATGAGGGATCGTCAAGTCATTGACAGCCTGCTCTTGAAGGAATTGAAGTCGTGCTGTGCTCAAGAGGACAGCTTTCTTCCCAGAGAGACGGGCCTGAAGCTGATGGAGTCAGCCTCCACAGAGGTATACTGTACCCCACTGACACCGTTTTACCGTTCTGCTTTTAGCTTTGTCGGTTTCCGCCGTTAAGCAAATAGAAAGCAGTTATACATCGCTGCTGAACGAAATGGCGCTGCAGCTGTGGACTCTGTTACTCCCAGTATTTTGTCAGTAAATAAATGGCTGACCTGTAGTTTAACTTTTACAAGCTGTTAATTTTTAAAAGAAGGCTGAAAGCTGGCCTCTTTGCTTTAGCCTTTAACTTGCTTTTACTTTGCAAGGACTTGCTTGAAAGTCATCTGTGCGTTGTACTTCCTGTTCTGCTGCTTCTCAAATGTCTTTTATTTTATATATTTTACACGTGATATTCTCAACTTATCAGTCACTTGTATTTCATCTTCATATCATCATTGCTTTTGTACTAATTATTACTATCATCAGTAGTCCTACGAATATTATTTTTACAAAGATTTGTATCTTCTGTTTTTATGTCCTTTCTGTATATTTTAAGCACTTTTTCTTTGCTGTAAAGCATTTCAGCTGCATTTCTTAAAAGACAAGTACCATTGGGATAAAATGATTGTTCAGATTGTATTGCTCCGATACTGTTTCCGTGTGTGTTCTAATGAACATTGGTGCATTTTCAGAAATACAGTGGGGTGTCTGCAAGAAGCAGAGACATGAAGGTTGAAGAATTGTGGGGCCTGACCAGTTTCTTTGGCTACAGCACCCAGACTTTTGTTCAGGCTGTCAGTTTGCTCGACAGATTCCTCACAATTATGAAGGTAGGAAATGAAACAAACCGTTAAAGTGTAATACTGTGCTTGTTTGACTTTAAACCCTAAGATCCTTACTCATAGCTGTCACTGCTGTACTCTATTGCGATAGGTGCGGTCCAAACACTTGCCCTGTGTTGGAGTCAGCTGTCTTCACATTGCAGCCAAAATGGCTGAGGAAGACAGCAATGTCTCGCCCATCCATGATCTCATCCGCATCAGCCAAAGCAAGTTCACCGTGTCTGATTTGTGCCGCATGGAGAAAATCATTTCAGAGAAGCTCGGTGTGGAGCCTGAACCGGTCACAGCCTTAACATTCCTTCACCTCTACTACTCAGCCTTCTCATATGGGCCTGCTGGAAGGTAAATATTTCACCCCCCCCCTCTGCTTTCGCCATTACTGCTGTTGTGCTGCTCAAATTTGCATGGAGTTGGTCAAACTGATTCTGCATAAGGTTTGCACTGGCAGATCAACTTCCCTCTCTATTTTAAGGGAGGAGATCCCAAGCATTGGGAGTCTGGAAGCCCAGCTAAAAGCCTGCTTATGTCGGCTTGTTTTCTCTAAAGCCAAAGTAAGGATTGTTCTCAGGCGGCAGAGTCGCATTCTTCACTTTAAATGATGGGATTTGCTAATCTGCTGTTTTTTTTCTTAACAGCCGTCAGTGCTGGCGCTGTCCCTCGTTGCTCATGAGTTTGACACCCTCCATTCCATTGCCTTGTTGAAGATTGTCCAGCAAATCCAAAAACATCTGAAGGTACGAGGACCTGTATCCAAGAATGTTTATTTTCGAAAGTGACTGGCAAAAGAAATGACTAACAAATGTGATGAGAGTCATGAGACACCAGCGGCATTTTCTTTTTTGTCTAATTAGTCATGATAATAGAAAATTTACGAAATCTTAAAACATTCAAAAGAAAACCTTCACAGACTTGACAAGTTGCCTTTTTGGTCAAATTTGCATAAATAAATTGATTAATCAACCAATCTTTTAAATGCTAGCATAATTCTCCCATAAAGTCCTTCAAAGTGTCTGATTTCAGATTTATCCTTTGGCTTGTCTGGACATATTTAAATGTCTTTATTCCAGTATTTTTGACTTTTGTTTGATTTTTATATTGATTTATTGATGATGGCCTATTTTGAGGGCTATTTCTATCGTTCGCCTCTGAGATGTTTATTGCTTTCACAGATCAGCGATGGTGAGCTGCTCTCCTGGAAGGAACGTGTGGCAAAGTGCATGACTGAATACTGCTCAGGTGAATGTATCAAACCAGACAACAAAAAGCTTATTTGGATCGTGTCCAGGAGGACAGCACAGAATCTACAAACGAATCACTTCAGAGTCCCCGGCCTTCCAACGATTCCTGAGGGGAGCTGGGACGAGTGTGAGAGGTTAATAGAGCACTTTTTGCTTTTCATCCTACTGAATATTCTCAACTGTGATGTGAGATATTGACAAAATAGGCATGCTTGAAAAGAATCTTGACTGCGGACTAACTTTGGAGTCTGTAAATGCTTGAATCAGCTACTAATTGAAACAGTATTAATAACTTCTTCTCCTACAGCGACGAATCCAGTGAGGATATGAGCTGTGGAAAAGACAGTCCATGGGGCTCACCAGGAAGTGATGGTGAAGGAGCCTTCTTCCCCTCCAACTTTCTGAAGTGCAGAAAATGATGAGTTGCAATCGCGCAGTAGCAACAGAAGTGGAAATGCCCCCTGACTTATAACTTAAAGTTGTCACCATATATCAGAGCAAGCCTGCGTGTTTCACTTGCCATACCATGTGTACTTGTAGGTATGCCAAGTGACAGGTTTTAATCATTAAGTGCCTGTGTTAATTACATTTACTGTCTGCGTGTTCAAAGGACGTATCGTTGTAATGCAAGAGGCAATATCTTTGCAGCCTGAACGTAAAATATCCGATTAACTGTTGTGACTGAACTTGGCACATTCCAGGAAAAACAGTGACGCACAAGAGAGATTTTATGGTTGGTCAGTCATGAGGTACAATTATTTTTAAATACCAGCCAGCCAACCAGCACATCTTGAGCTTATTTTAGTATTTATACTTGATACCTTCAATATATACAGCACTCTAATAATGTATCCCATATGTGTCCTACTGTGACGTATGGTGTGAAATTACCATGTTGTATATGCACGGAGACATAGAAATATGTGATTATGAATGTATGTTGTTCGTGTTTAACAAAATATAAGCTTACTGATAAAAAGTGTTTGTTTTTTTAAATAAATGAAATTTTATGTTTTGTGAATGCTATGATGTGAAAAACTAAATTGGAAGTGTAAAAAAACCAAAAATTAAAGTCCTTTTAAATAAATACCTTTTTTGTAAATGCAATTTGTTCCCACCTTGTTAATGAATCAAAAAACGAGCAGGAAATACAGGTCAAGAAGATTAAACTGCCAGCATCTGAACAATGCATGTAATCATTGAGACTAAAAGCTTAGGCCTACATTTCCATGAAAAAAAATATTGCAGCATCATGTATAAACCTAGAAAATGGAGCGCATAAACCTCCGCCAAGCACCTCATTCCCCTTATCGTAATTGGATTTACATTTTCCACATGGTGATCTGCATCATCAAAAGACCCGTTACGACTCATTTTTGGTGTGTGACTTGAAAGATAGGATTATTTTCTCAACTATAAATTGTTTTTTTTTAATCATGACGGGTAATCGTTCTCAAAATTTCATGGGCTTGAAATTAGACCAAGACCTATTTTCTGATTATTATTTTTTCTAGATCGATGCGGCAGTTTTTCCGCAGTCCTGCTAACAAACAAACAAACAAACAAACACACCCAAAATCATAAAATCCTTGGAGGAGATAAATATCAGATTTTACTGTTACACGTTTACATCTTATTCGCTTGGGGGGGAGGGGGGCGGGGTTCCTTCATAGATAGCGCTGTGTGGGGGAGGAGGCGGGGGAGGGGATGCTGATGCTGCTGGAGGAGGACGGGGCTTGTCTTTCAGCTGACGGGGGGGGATGCTGAATGCTCCATCTCTCATTAAACCGGCTGCCTGGAGGAGAGTGTGAGGAATCAGCAGCAGGCAGGCTGGAAGGGGAATGAGACCCGGGACATCTTCACCATGCATCCATCCGCCCACCACCAGCCGTCCATTTTACACGCTCACACGAGCCGCTGAGAGCCAGTTTGTCTGTCTTACAGACGGGCAGCATCAGTGAGCTCCCCCGGCGATGACAGCATAGCCGCTGCCTCGGGAATGAAAACGCTGCCAAGATGGTCCGCATCGCCAAGGCCCTGGGTTTGGTTATTCTGTGCGTCGCTGTGCTCATACTGTCCCTCATAAGTTATGTGTCTCTGAGAAAAGACAGCCTTTTCGCCTCCTCTAAATACATGGGAGGCCCGAGGATTATGTTCCACGCAGGATTCCGGTGAGTACTAGCAGATAGTAGATGCTGCGACATAGCTGTAAGGCTGCATCCTCATCAACAGATCGCCGCACCGCGAAGGTGTTTAGTCACATACATGGGACTAATAGTAATTATGTTTAAAATAATATTACTATTAATAATAATATTCTTTGTCCCACGTGCACTAAGACTGTACAACTACTCACTGGGGGGCAACAGGAAGAGTGCAGAGCATGGGGCGGGATAGACAGACAGACAGACCAATAAACATGGTCCATGGCCCACATTTATACCAAACTCAAATGCAATAACAAATCTAACTGTTATTTATTATTTAATGGGGATACTCATGTGGTGTGTATATTTTAAACTTTTAAATTTTATATCCTTTTTTTCTTGTACCTGTTTTTTGTACTGTGGTGCATCCAGAGGACTCTGTCTGCATGGATAAATAATGTGTATCGTATTGTACAAAGTACTTAGAGACGAGCTGGAAATGTTCAAAAGTTGAAAAAACAACAACAGCAACACCAACATAGAAATGGAATTCTTTCAATGGCATATGTATAAAAATAGAAGTGATGTTTCCAGGAAAAAATTTAATTATAATGGGGATCATAAAATAGTAAAGAAAATATATCATAATTAATGTACTGGTTGCTATAGGTAATAGAATGTAGGTGGATCCATGATTTTATATTGAACACATGAACAACATAGAATGACAAGATGTACTAAGTACATAATTATTTTATGGAAGTGCAATGTTACTTTTAAAACATAGATACAAAATAAACTCAACAAATTCTGGTGTATTATTATTTCTATTATTTCTAATGGAGTCTGTATCATGTGCAACATTAATCCAGTAATAATCCAGTAACAAAATGTACTTAATTTTGAAATGGCCTGCTTTGCTTTTGGTATTTTGCTTATGCTTATTAAAACATTGTTTGTATGATTTTTTTTTACTTGTATTATGTTAGTATTTCTACAGTGCAATATTGCTTTTAATTGAGCAAAAACATATTTGTTTGTATTTGCAGCAAGTTTCTATCTAGACTCAACAACCACTGAAAATCATTGTGGTGCCAAACATGAATTGCTATTTGAATAATCCTTTAAATTAAATAGTGAATAGCTGCCTTTTCTATTAAAATAAAGGATTGTTGATTACCGGGATAATCATTAATGGCTATTTCTGTCAAATGTATCCAGGAAACCTTCTGGATACTTTGAGACAACTATTATAAGACAGCACCAAATTAAAAAAAGAGACAGTTTGTAACATTATTACATTTTTATGATTGCTGTTTGCAGGTCTCAGTTTGCCATGAATTTCCTAGATCCCTCCTTTATCCCCTTAACTAATGCCCTGAATGAGGAGCTCCAAGGAAAACCATCCAAATGGAAGTTCAACAAGACTGCTTTTAATCAGCAGAGGTAAGAGACTTTGATTCAGCTATTTCTACGGTTTGTCAACATTTTGCTTCTGTCAAAGCTGAAGTCCGGGGATCATCTCATTAGTTAGTCTGTCTAGTTTTAGAGACTAAGCAAGTGGGTCGGAGCTGTGTACGGTAATCTTCTACTCAAGTAAAGAAAGAATGCCACACTTCAAAAACTACTTTACATGTAAAAATTAGAATGGTTAGAATTCTGCAGCTGTTATGTTTACATTATTCCTTTTGTAGAAAGTGTCATATTTTACAGACTCTTTCTTAATAATGGATTCCGATGTACAGAGACTTTTTCAAACACAAAGAAGGGCTTAGCAGGAGGGAGGTTTTTCATTGGTTACATATCATTTCCTTTTTTCCAACTTGCCAGCTCTGCTCTGGAACTGAGTATAAGACACTTTCAGAACCTTCAGCATCTTTTAAATCACTTCTTCAAAAAATATCGCTTGAAAAAATATCTTCAAATTCTAACATACCATTGTTGCCATCAATATATGCTTATATTGTGTAACTAACATTGTGAATATTCCATTCTATAACTTTTATTCATTAAGGCTGTTGTCAGTGGTTAAGTGGGTATTTGCATTTTTTATTATTGTGTAATAGTTGGACCTTGTTGCAAAACAACAGATGTGTTAAATGATCTTCTTCTTTCCCAGGAAAGATATCTTCAGCTACATTGACATTCCCAACAACTTCTCCCTCACAAAGAACAGAGTGCGCGTTGGCCAGCTGATGCACTTTGACTACTCCAGTCACAAGTACGTCTTCTCCATCAGCAACAACTTCAAATCCCTGCTCCCAGACACTTCTCCAATCCGTAACAAGCATTACAGCATCTGCTCTGTGGTGGGCAACAGCGGCATCCTGACTGGCAGCCACTGTGGTCCTGAAATCGACCAGGCCGACTTTGTGTTCAGATGCAACTTTGCCCCCACAGAAATTTACTCAAAGGATGTGGGCAGGAAGACCAACCTGACGACCTTTAACCCGAGCATCCTGGAGCGGTACTACAATAACCTGCTGACTATTCAGGATAGGAATAATTTCTTCCTCAATCTCAAGAAGCTGGAGGGAGCTATCCTGTGGATCCCTGCCTTCTTCCTTCACACGTCCGCCACGGTAACCCGGACCCTGGTGGACTTCTTTGTGGAGCACAAAGGCCAGCTGAAGATTGAACTGGCCTGGCCAGGAAACATCATGCATGACGTCAACAAGTAAGAGTGTTGATATGGCTCTTGAGAAATCATAAAATAAATTACTAAAATATAATAAGTAATAACTAAGTTGATCATAGAACTTTTAAACTTTAAGTCAGGTGTTTTTTGGGGGGTTGTGGGGGCTCATAACCTCAGTTGGATGGAAAACATGAGAACGTACAGTCACAAGGTAAAAAAAGGATTATGGTGGGTTGATAGTGAAGGATCAGTCATGATATTTTGCAGATTTTGGCTATAATAACTTTTTTATTTTTCTGTCACAGGTACTGGAAAACTAAAAACCTGTCCCCTAAACGTCTCAGCACTGGAATCCTCATGTACACGCTGGCGTCTGCCATGTGCGATGAGATCCATCTCTATGGCTTCTGGCCTTTTGGCTGGGACCCAAATACAGGCAAGGACCTGCCTTACCACTACTACGATAAGAAAGGGACAAAATTCACCACTAAGTGGCAGGAGACCCACCAGCTGCCCAGTGAGTTCAAGTTGCTCTACAAGCTGCACAGGGAAGGCGTGATTAAACTCAGCCTGACGCACTGCACTTAGACACGCAGTGAGCGGTGGGTGGTCTAAGCGCTGGCTCCAGAGACCTTCGTCCGGCTACATGAGCTCAGCTCAATGCTTCTGTTGTGACCCACAATGCATGATAATTATTAAGGGACGGCAGCATTCTACAAACACACTCACACGACACTGTAAGTTCACATGAAGATGTCAAGCGTACTCTGGATTGAAATCACAGTTGTTGTCGTCTTGTGCTCCGGTTAGGACATGGATGCTCCTCAGTTACTTCCGTTGCTCTCTGTTTGCATGGCTGCTTGCTGCGGCGAAACAGCTCAAACAGAACAAACATATATTTTAAACCGGGGTTCTCTAGGGGATTCAGCTGTGGAAACACAAAGAGTTAAATTTTCCTGTGCTGTTTGACACAAGGTTTGATTGATTCATCACCTTTTAAAACGGTTCAACGATTCCACGATCGAAATCACTGCCTAATCTCAGGGAAGGAGTTAGATCAGTGTTTATTTCTTTTTGTAATTAGATTCAACGTTCCCAGAGAGCTGCAGAGCTGCAGTTCCTGTTTCTAGGACCCCCACCCACCCCCCCCACTAGGTGTCAGACAGTCTGCACTACTCTGGAAGATGGGATTTGTTTACAAGACTGTGCTCTCAACATTTGTGTCTTTTATGCTCTGTAGAATGACTGTCCACTTCCAATTTTGTTTAGATTCGTAAAAGAAATTTGGAATAATAATCAACATTCCTATAAAAAGCCATAATTCATAGACGTCTGATGGTGTGTTGCCATTAAAAGGCTGAGGTGTACAAAGTATTCCTGGACATTTGAAGCATCCACTCACGACAGGCCTGCAGCCACGCTAGCAGCAGCATTTGAGTCATAGCGCTTTTATCTTTGATAATTGCACATTGCTGTTTATCAATCCTTGCCACTGTGCTGAACGTATCTCTTATATAAATATATGGCTGCTCAGCAGTTTTTTCTTTGCTAATTATAATGTGAATAAAACTTATAAACATCTTGTATGTGAACATTTATGCTTCACCTCAGATAGATTCTCATCACGACTTTTCAAATAACGACAATAACGTCCATGACGCTCTGTTGCTTCCATATTTGATTAAACACAGTATTTGTTTTATTATTTTCAATGATTCGCTTATTTTGTTTTTACAGAAATTACATCTGTGGGTTGAACTTGAGAGTCTTTGACGAAATACCTTCAGAACAGCCATATATAATGAAAGCATCCTGACATCCTTGGTTTGTCCAAGAATCCAGGATGCTGATCAGATAAACAAGATATTTCCAATCATTATGTTTGTGTAATTGAAATACAGGTTGCACCAGCTATCTGTAAATCTATTACAAAATATTTTCTTTTTACAAGTTCTAATCCATTTCTAGTCCTCTTACAACCTCACATTCGTTGCAAGACTCAAGGCAGTCGCTGCTGCTCCTGGATAATACATAGTAGTCATCTGTAAATCTACCAAGTGAAAATCTGCAGATCATTTAAATCAGTAAAACTGCACCAGAGACCGTCTTGAAAAAAGCAATCAAAACCGCATATAGCCCCATATCAGCCCAATCTGTATGTGGCCTTGAAAGATAATCAATAAGCATGATGGCATGTTATGTCCGCCTGTCGTTCTCTGAATCAAAGCTGGCAGAAAGAAAGGGGTTTCTTTTCCTTGAGTTGGGTGTGCATGCTTCAGTAACCAGGTTCTGTGTTCCTTGCCCCAGCCCGACCCACACTCTTTACCTTTTCTGATTTTTGGATGAGCAGGGACTTGGATAGGGCAAACATGGTGATAGCTGGAGCCAGCTGGTGAGATTATTAAGGGCTCTGCAGACACCCGTTGGTGACGTCGCAGTGGCTCAATCCACGTTTTGTGATATAAAAGCTTCTTTAAAAAAAAAGATACATTGTTGAACTTTAGATGGTCTGATTTTTTTTTACAATAGCGCACAGCCTGGATAGGTGTTTCCTCAATTAACAGTCTTTATGCTAGTTGGCTCAAATCAAGTACTGTCAAAGTCTTTATTAACATCCAAATGTAATCAATCAAATGTTTAGATTTTGGTGATAGGCCCACAACCCGGTTACAGATACAACAATTGGAAAATTAATGATTGAATATTATTTTTGCAGTGTAGTTTGAAATCTCCTCAGATTAAAACTACTATACAGTTTAATTTCACAACTCATTCATTATCTTTTAAACTGAGCCGTTATGGATTAAACCTACGCTGACACCTTAATGCCTTTGTTGACAAGACCTGGACAAGCCAGTGTTGATGATGACACCAAACAAAACAACATTCACAATAATTGAAATATTAAATCTAAGGGAATAGAACTTCTTTGTTTGGCCAAAGAGCTGGAACTGGCTCTAAAAAACATAATTTTGTAGTTCATACATTTTTTAACCAGTCTAACATCTTATGACTTTAATCATGCTGCTAGCGTGGCTAAAATCATCAGGAAATTGTACATTGAGGACACATTATATGAATTATTTAACATGTACCAACTAATAATATTTCTACCACTATTTCAATTAATGCTACAAAATATTAATGAAGAGAATAAACTCTTTATTTTAGAACTCTTGTCGGATAAAGGTTTTATTCATCATGTAACCGTTTAAATTCCAACATTTGTGATGTGAAGCAGATAACTGAATGATAGCTATACTTTTCTGCATCTTGTATAAATAGCATGATCCATTTAAAAGATATGCATGTGAAGCACTAAAAACTCTCTTAGACAAGTTTTTTTATATATATCATTTTTAGGGTATTAATTATAAAATTATTGTATTAATTAAGAATATTAACAGTTTCTTTTCATGCAAGATGTTTGAAGGCTAAAAACAGAACACTGCTGCTATATTTCACTTGGGACCAAACCTCTACAGATCAACTTAACGATGAACAAGCCTTATTTTCTTTCTATGTAGCTCTTGTGTCTGAAACAGAAAGCCCCAAACACCTCATCACATGATCATCTCATGATTGCAGCAAGAGCTGCTCCTTACAAATTCTGGCTTTGGCTTAGTTCTAATAAACAGCAGTGCTTTCTTATACTCTCACCAAGTGTGTGCTTTTTGTGCTCTTTCAAATTTACTGCGGTTGACATTTGCTTGATATCCTGTCTCACACAGATACCTTTTTGTTTGTCTCTTTAGGCAAGATGAACATAGTCAGATAGTCAACTTATGTGTCTTGTCTCGACATCACAGTGCAATCACTACCAAGAACCATGATCTCCATGACATATCTGATGAAGACGTTTAAAAATCTGAATTCTGGGGTGATGATGTCATAGACGTGTACATTTAGAAATGATTTATTTTCCGTACTTCCTTAGGAATGTTCTATAGGTACACCAAAGAGTATAGTTCAGTGTGTGGAGGATAATGTTACTTTAGTTTGACAGCAATTCATTTGAGATTTTCAAAACTGTATTACAACATGCATTATATCGATATGGAATATCACTTTTTATGCCACAAAATCATTCAATACTTTTTTATTTATGGTGTCAGCCATAGTAATGTAGAATTTGTATAGAATATATATACATACAGATGAATATATTCCAGCAGGTTTCTCTTAATGTTCAAAGTCAATATGTGTGTAAACAGTAATTCTACTTATGTCTGTGATGATAACGGCAAAGCTTGCTGTGCAATGCATTAACAGGACAGGACAGTGACATACATAATCTGGACATAAAATGTCTTTATTCCTACATAGGATCAGCTCCAACAACCCTTTAACATTCCTGTACTTGTGTTTGATCTGCATGATAACTTTGTTCCACAATGCATAAAAAAGCTTGGCTGCTTATGTACATTTTGTAGAAAAGTCAGACCACATAAATGGACTTTGCAATGTTGTTTGTTCTAACAAAAACAATCATCCATATAACAAATGCAATCATGATTTAAATGTTTTTTTAAAATATTATTGCAACTTGTGATGAATATACACTGTGTGCCTGCATATTTCTTCCATCAAATGTGTCAAATAAAATAATAAAATAATTTTTTCCAACATGACATTAAAATATGGTGATTATTTGGTCCTTTCTTTTGTTGAATCACAACCATTTGGTCCATCATCAGGGTTTTTGGAAATGACACACATTCAGCTACTATGCTCAATCGTAACTGAAGTATCCTCTACCTTATTTTTTCTCGCAATGCAGAGGTGAATAAATAAAAGTATAACAATGCTGCTTCAAGTGAATTGCAAAAGATTTCCACTACGAGCTTGGATTATATTTTAGTTGAGTCAGTCGAACTCCAGAAAACAATAATATTGAAAAATGCAGTGCTAACTGGGACAAGTGTAAAGGAGAGCCTGCTTCTAGCACCATCAGCAGGCACACCATCTCCTGGCATGGGTTCCCTGTAAACCTTGGCCGGTGACAACGCTGCCGTTGAGTTCAGAGCCACGGCCGCCGTAAGTGCTCTGTTCCATCCTCTTCATCACCAGGTCCAGCAGTGTACTCACGGCCTGGTCCACTTCAACACCCGTCAATGCACTCGTCTCAAAGTAGGGGATGCTGAGGAGAGAATATCAACCCTATTTGAAGATGTTTTTTTCTGCGTGTGATCTGTGTTAACTGAATGTAGATTCTAAATGTGACCCATGTCACAGCTTGTATATTTCTACTAGTATTTCAAATAAATACAGATTTACTTTTCTTTTCTTTTTTTTTTTACTGCTTCTTCGATTATGTAGTTCTGAAAATAACTGTTGTCATATTTGATTTCTTCTTTTATTTACATGGTTCCAAGCATTTATCTTGTCACTTATTGGGGTTCCTGGCCCACAGGATGAAAACCATGTTCTAAAAATGCAGCAGAAAAATCAGAGGAAGGTTGAAAACAGCTCACTAACACCTCCCTGTGGGTAAGAGCAGCATCGTGTCTTTAGTGCTGGTCAGTCAGTCAGTCAGTCAATCAGACAGACAGACAGATGACAGTGCCTCACCCATATCTGTCTGCCAGATCTTTGGCCTGTTTCATGTGAACATCCCTCACATATGGCAGATCTGCCTTAGTGCCCACCAGCACGATGTCTGGACTGTCACAGTAGGCATTGGCCTGCAGCTGACCTGGAACAACACAGGCTGAGACAGTTAAACCCATAAGATGCAAATAGACATGCATGAGCAAGATTGAAAAGCTAAAGAAATGTCTGAAGTCGAAGTAAAAGGAAGTTTAGCATCCCTCTCCTCGTGGCAACCAGACAAAAATCATTGATCTGACAGACAATTGATCGGAAGCATAGTGGGCCGCTGAGACGACACATACTCATCCAGTTCCTGACGTTCAGGAAACTTTGCTGATCGGTCAGGTCAAACATCAGCAGGAAACCCATGGCATCCCTGAAGAACGCTGTGGTGAGGCTGCGGAACCTGGAAACACACGGACAACTGGTGTACTTTTAGGCATCCTGACAGTCATCCGGTCCCGACTAAATCTTCTCAGCAACTGTTGGATGGGAAGCTAAATCCCACTGATTTTTGTGACGTCCTGTTTTTGCTACATCACAAGACATTTGATGTGAAATGATTCAATATATGGGTTTTCTATTCTTATTCTAACCTCTGCATGAATTGTAAGTAATATGGTGGGCCCTTAACTTTTTCTTTATTGTCATCATCAGATCGGAAATAATTCAATGCTTTTATATCAGAGGTGTCAAACCTGTTCCACGAAGGGCTGAGACACTCCAGGTTTTCTTTCCAACCATCTCTCCAGCAGCTGATCTCACTAATGAGCGCCTTTTCTCAAATTGAAGGAGGTGTTGATAATTACAATCACCTGGTTTAGTGACCGGCTGGAAGAAAAACCTGCAGCGCTTCGGCCCTTCGTGGAACAGTTTGGACACCCCTGCAGTTTATACCCAAATAGCAGCATAACCAGTTGCATTTCCATCAGCCACAGCCATAGTTTGTGGTCAACGCCCCACACTAATGGTGTGTTCTGAGCTCGAAGTGAAATGTGTCCGATCTTGTTCAGCATACAAACTTATACAGCTCTGGGTGTTAGCAACTTGCTATCTAAGTATTGAAGTTTATCTGAAACAAGTTGAAACTTTTTAATTTACTGAACATTTGTATTGCGCCATGCACATAATTTGCATTTACAAGTGACAGACTGCATTTAATATGCATTTTCTTGCTGTGTGAAAGATTCTAGGGTTAAGATCTGTTAGCCTTTAACAGATTCGTATAGCTTCTATCTTGGCACTCGTTTTTGTGATCACAGCATATTTTATTTTTTTGGCTCGTTCCAATAGTATTTTTAATTACATTTTTCAATGTTAAATACATTCTGAATATGATGTCAGATTTACCTTTCTTGTCCCGCCGTGTCCCAAAGTTGAAGATGGACTTTGAAGTTCTTTTCTGTTCTCCCATCGGCCCCCGTCTCTGTGTACACCTGAACCAACCACAAGGCAAGATAATCCAAATCAAACTCTGAAGTATGATTGATTTAGATCTTAAATCCTCTAGTCTACGGGCTCACTAAACCATGAGGTTCTTTGTATCACTCACCACTCTTTTTTCCCTGAAGTCAATACCCACTGTGGTTGTGAACTTGCGGTTGAACTTGTTGTCAGTGTACCTGTGGAGAAAGGTGGTCTTTCCCACCCCTGAGTCCCCAAGGGCCAGTAGCTTGATCAGATAGTCATAGTCCGAGGTTGTCATTGTGCGGACGATTGCGCTGCCTGCCACAGAACATCATTATGTTGTTTTGATGCATGCTGTTAGATCAGTACATTCCAAAGAATTAATTCAAAGATGCAAAGGAAATCCAGTACTGACAACTCTCAAAACAATAGATGAAATAGTTTTCAGTCTACAGATTCAGGATAATAACAGGCTTTGTCCCCTCTCATTAGCCACTGATCAGAGAGGTACGAGCACATGACTGAGGTCTGCTTCCACATGAGCAGTGAAATGTCTCACTGGTTTTCTCTTTACCCTGAATGTATAAAAAAAAGTCTGTTTAGCAAACAGAACTCCTTTCATTGACTTGAAGATTCAGTGCAGACAACTCAACACTGCATGACACCACGAATGTCACAGCAATGATACTGCTACATTTCCAGCTGGGGCAAGAGAAGACAAAAATGCAAGCACGGATAATTCGATTGGACCATGCAAGAATTCTTTGCGTCCCCAAGGGCGCAAAGAATTCTTAGGAATCTATTTTTGGGAATATAGAATGTTAGAAAAGTAAAACATTTAATTTAGCAGCAATTAAAACATGGGGCAGGAAAAGGAAAGCTAGCGTGATTTCCAACATGTAACACTGATGGTATTAAGATCTTTGCAATGAAAGAGATTAAGGAGAGGCTGAGTGATCAATCCTCCGACACAGAGAGCAATCTGATTTAAAACTACCATCAACACATTTCTAGGAGGAAACTCAGACATAGCTGATCATTTCCAAAAAATATTCCCATGTTCAAATGCCCATCGACAATTTCAAAGCTCCTTTAAAATGATTAAAAAGTACCTTACCAGTCTATCGGGATGAAGTGCCAGAGTCCATTTGAAGGCTGTTCAACTTGTTCTGTACAATATAATTACTGTCATGATGCAATGGCACATCCATTCCCCTTCTTTCATGTGATCCAGGGAGGAGTTCAAAGCAGAAAAAAAGATAGAGAGGCTGTGCCTTACTGACTTTGGCTTAATGGCATTTAATGAGAAAAAAAGGTCCTTTGAAAACTGGACCTCTGTTGAAGAATAATTTGAGCCGTTGTGGAGTTCATTAGAAATCACCCAACCGCTTTAGAGGCTCGATGAAGGAATCCTTCCTCTGTGGACGTATGTCTAAACAGTACACAAGCGGTTAAAGAACAGACTTAATTCAGGTTTCCCTTATATTTTATTTTGCAACACTAAATGCATATTAACTCTGGTACAAAAACAAGAATGCCACAGCTAAAACTCAAAATATACTCAAACTTCCCAAGTCCTGCTCATGTCAGCAGTGTTGGTTTAAATCACAAATGACATGTGGCTATTTATTGCTGACTTTAGGGACAGTATTTTTATACACAAGCAAACAAAACCAACGACACCATTACATTAAAGCACTGCAGAGAAGCAGGTTTAAGTTTTACCTCATATTTGCGCACAAGCTGAACGATAACATTTGAGTCAGTAGCTTGTAAACAATTTAACTCAATCATTAATCAATTATGTGAGGCTTTTATTATTCACTTAGATGTGGTGCGTCATTTCCTTTGCATTTGGTCATCTATTTCCATGTTGCCGTCTTTTTAATCTTCAAAATAAGTTGATAGGCAACAAATGATTTGGTCGTTATGGTAAATCCTACACGTAAGATCATGAATACTGCCTACAGCGCTTAGAGAGAAAACACAATTTGACGTCCCATAAAATCTGCCACAGAATGATCTGGTGAATTATAATCTAGATCTGGTGATGCAGAATCCCATTTCAGACCATCATGAGACTATTACTATTAGATACAATGACGTAACGCCAAAGCTGAGCCGCCTTGGCAGAAGCAAAGCAGCGCTGCGTTCGCTAAAAGAAAATCAAAACCCCCTGACCCAACTGTTCTGTGCTGAATGGATATTTTATAATGTTAGACGCACTGTTTATTCAACAATTCACCAAAACAAAAACCATTTAAAAAAATGAAACATTTAAGAGAAGTAAAAGATTAACATGTCACTGTCTCTCTCTAACTGGGTTTGAAATACTTCAACAAATTGTTTTCTTGACTGGGTTTTCCTGGAGCCTTTCTGTCTTTGGCCATCAGGCTCCTTGCTGGTTTCCTGGTCGGAGAATTCTTCAGGACCGGATTCTCTTGTTTCCATTCAGACATGAGCTCCATTTGAACATCCAACGGAAGTTCAGAAAACACTTTGGGGTCCACATTCCGTGGGAAACAGAATGACAGCCTGCCTTCTCCCTTGACCTTTTCTCCTGCATCCACAGAACCCTGCCGGTCAGGGGGGCAAGAGTCATCAACTGCTTCTTTTACGTCACTGGCGTTTTCTGAACCTGTAAATGACTTTGAAGATTTGTTTGTCATTGTGCTGGGGGCATCATTAGCTGTATCTGAACTCAGTGAAGTGCTGGGGAGAGAGTTTGCATAGATTGGTGTTAACAGTTCCTTCTGAATCTCCTCAGGGAGAAGCCTGAAAACTTCTGGGTCAACATTTGGTGGCAATGGATTTTTCAGCTTGCTGTCACTTTTGTCAAACTCTGATCCGTCTGTGCTGCAGAATACTTTTAGCAAGGAACGGTCTTCGACAGCAACAACAGGGCTCCCATGAGATGCTGCATCAGAGCTCCGGGGGCTTTTTATGGGAGCAGCTTTTTGAGAGGAATCTTGAGAAGTCAAGCTGTGTGCGTGGAACTGATGATCCATGAAGGGACCCCCTCTCTGAGATGAATCATCCTATTGGAGGACAAAACAGGAGATGCATTAACTGAGGCCAGACAAATAATTACATGTAACAAAGCATGTATGCAGGACTTACAGAGCTGCATTTTTGACTGTTCAAGAACTTTTTAATAAAACAAACATGTAATCCAAACCTGTTTTACAAATCATCTATCCAAGAAATTAATATACCGGGTATAATGGGGAAAAAGGTAAAGGGACTATAATAGATTATGGCACTTTTTAGTACTTCCACAAGAGTATTTACCGTAGTATATATTAAAAATAATTAATCTGCCTATTTATTTACTGTTTTATAGTTATTACATTCTTATTATTGTCGGAAAAATAGTCTGCAGGTATTTGGAAAGAATATAGATACAATGTCACTGTTGTACCTGACATTGTATTCGTCTGGAAGACATTCGCTCGGTGAAGAACGAGGTGATGGAGCCCTTTCCCCTCGTCTGCAGGTTACTGAAGCAAACATTGATGAGGGTGAGGTGGAAGGCAGCACTGCTGTCCACCAGCTTGTGGAAGAGCTTCATGGCCAGCGGGACCAGCTGAACAACAACGTCTTCGGTTCTACCTGTCCAGAGATCACCGGCAATAATGCTTCAGCGGTAGTTTACGACACCCGAGTCCACATTTGTCCAACTCGGAGAAACGACACACACTTTTGAATATTACAAACGAAATAAAAGTGCATTTACGCACTGCAAAAAGTTGTATTTCTAAAAACTTGTTGACACCTCTAAATGTCCAATTTCCTTTTATGAATCTCAAATCAACTTGTTTGGATAAGCTCAAATCAATCCTCTACAAATCCACATTTTACCATGAATTGTCAATGTATATTAAAATACTAATGTGTATAAATAACTACTTACTAATGCTGACTATTCATCCTGTACCTCTATTTATTTATAGACAATTTATTCAATAGGTTAAGTCATTTTTAACAAAGAAGCAGAGGAAACAAACGCTGACTTTTTATTAGACAGTAATGGTAGCTGCTAATATTAATGGTAGCTTCCTTGGAGAATACTTCTGGCCACCGGTGATCCGATGTTTACTATCCTTTGGCTCTGATTTTACCGTAGTCTTCACCAAAACCTGAAAAATATTTGGCTTTATGTTCTATAATATTCAATTGCTGGTCAATAAATTTGCATATCTTTGCCTGAAAATAGCGAATTTATCTGAGCTAATACAACCTGTTATTAAAACCTGATGAGACCAGCGACAGCAATGCGAAACAATAAACCTGCAGACCAGAGAATCAGGAACACTTTTGCTCCTGCTGTTGTTCGGTTTTACAATGACAATTGTTCTCTCTATATGCAATTGCTCTTTTATCTGGAATGGCTATTCATGTGAATATTTTATTTGTTCCTTTTCGGTTTGTGAATTTGAATCAAATTGGTACTGAGCTGTTGCACTGATGCTCCAGTGGGCTTCAGCAGAGTCCGTAATAAGGATGCTTATTTTGTGTTGTGTGATGAATGCTGAGAGTCCATGGAATTTTTAATTTCCCCATTTGGAGATTAATAAAAGATATCTATCTATCTAGTCAGAGTGCCTGCATGAACAGTAGGTATTCAGCTGATTGTTACTGATTTGCATTTTATATACAATTGAAGACAATACATTAATATTTTGTGGGTTTAATATTAAACTCGGTATCAAATTAAAAACTAAAATGTATTATTCCAGTTTACACATAAAACAACATCCTTGCTCCCTGCTGATTTATAAACCCTTTCAGCAGAGAACTCAATGGTGCTGCAGATGATTCATTTGGATGCTGAGTACAACTGAAAGAGTTCACCTATTTTAAGAGTATTCTTAAATTTCTCAAATATAACATTTCCTTTTATTTGTGACACGAGTAGAAATGCTGAAATGACTAGACTCTAGAGTTTGTGCAGGTGGAATGTCACTGTGACCATAAGCTTACCAGAAGTGAATAAGTGTCCTATGTCCTTGGGGACTGGACACTGACGGCTCTCCCGACTGAACCACTTGTTGGTGGCGGCGTATCTACGGATGGTAAGCCGAAAGGTTTGAGGCTGCCTGCCGTCTTTGTGCATCCTAGTTTTCAAACAGACGACAAAGTTAAATTTAGCGACTTCACAGAGAGGCTTTAAACAGACGACACAATATCCCACCTCTCCACCAGGCTGCTCAGCAGTTCTTCAATCTTTTCCAAAACATCTTGAGTTGAGGATATTTTTTTGAAGGAGTCTTCATCACTGAGAGACTAAAACATGAGGAGCATGTGGAATAAATGTTGTAAAATAAATCATTGTACATCATTACTGACAAATTAAAAATAGCAGACATTTTCAGAATTTTGTACCGAGTTGAAAACTTATTAAAGGAACCTGCTTTCTCTACGTTGCTTGGTCTGAAAGAGAGTGTCTGAAAAACTTCCTACCCTACCTGAGGGGCTCCAGTAGGTGTGACAGGTGAGTCATCAATACCAAGGGCCAGATTTTTCAAGCGTTGTGCGCTGGGACCTCCAAACTCTTTCACTAAGTCACTCAGTGGGAAAAGCTGCAAGTCTTTCACGCTGACCAATCCCAGAGCTTGAAGTCTCCTGGCAGTTTGGTGACCCACTCCTAAAAATTCAGTCTGGGATTTAGTTCAAGCCAAAACCCCATCAAAGGCCTTTGACTTGAAACATCTCACACTTAAGATGAACACCTTTACCCGGCACTTTGCGAAGGCTAGCCAGACAGCCCATTATGTTGCTGACGTTTTCTGGAAGCAAGGATGTTTGCTGATTGGGTTTGAAGGTGCCTGACACCAGTTTGGCCAGTAGCTTGTTTGTGGCGATGCCAGCGCATCCAGTCAGACCCAGTTTGCTGTGCATGGCTTCTCTTAGCTCCGCTGCAATGTGTGAACCCATCACCAACCTCGGGTGATCACGAGCTTCGACATCTGCACCTGGGCAGGAAAAGAAATCTGAAACTTATGCTGTGCATGGCAGCGAAAACACGACTAGAGGGAAACTATTTGCAATGCAAATAGGCTTTTTCAGGCTTGTTTCACAACTCATTTCCTTGTTTCAATGTGTCAGTTGATAAGACTCACTGAAATGACTGGAGACATGTCCTTTAAATGTAAAGTTACTGGATTCTGGTGTCTCTGCAAGCCTTGTGTCTACCATCTTTGTGACGTCCACAAAGTTTTCATCGAATCCAAGCCTCTCTACCAGTGGAGTATGAGACATCAGCAGCTCTGAATGGAGGGCGAAAAAAATGGGTAAATACAGAACGGGAAACAATCAAAACCACAATGTAACCTGTGAGTTATTATTTACTGTATGCGCAAACAAAGAGTGATACCACAGGGAGACATGTTGAAACAAAGAATGACACCCACATTCTTTATGAAACAATCGCTAGCTCCGTATTTCTTTATGATTCTATATATTTTTTGTCATTGTCTTAAGACTACTTACTTCACGCCCGATTATTAAAGGGAACGAGAGAAAACTCGTTCCCTTAGTAAGAAGACATATATTCGTAAATTTACTGAAAGTGTTTTGGGGTATATATAAATATATATTGTATGTGCCGTACTACCTGTCACTTTATATGACGTCTCTCTGTAGTGCGTTAGGTCTTCTCCATTAACCAGCACCAGCTGCGGACATTTCTCCCTAGCATGAGTAACGGACATCAGCTTGGTGACTCCCTGGTCCCGAGCCACATAGTTGCAGGTGACGACGATGTATTTCTGCTGAATACCTGATGATATGAGGAACATTATTAAACCTCAAATATATTCTGGTTTTTTTTAAAAGCTAACTTTTATGTATTCACTGCAGAGGTTGGAATAATCGTACCTAAAGGGACTCCTCTCAGTGCTGGGTTTCTGATCATTTCTACCTGAGCGTAGAAGCAATCCAGGTCGAAATGCAGAATGACTCTGTGTGCTGCAGGTATTGGTTCTGCTGTCCTGTCCACTCTGGGACCTACAACAGATGAGACAAACGCACAACGTGACGCAAAAGAATAAAGAGACTTAAACTGGTTCAATAGAGCAGAAGTCAATAATTACAAAAACAGATGAGAGACCCAGAGCTGCGACTCTCTGTCGGACTAAAAGTAAAGCGAAATTGAAGAAACACGTTTCGCAGCAGTCGACTTTACCAGAAGCACTGGCGAGGCTGGATGGGACTGAATCCACGAAACTACTCTTCCACTCGGTTTCATCCTCCTCCACCTCATCGTCACTCTTATCCATTTCAAACACCGTGAATTGTGTGCGTTTTTTCAGATTCCATCGGCCACGAGAGACCGCTTAGGTTCGTTTGTTGTGATCGCTGCAGGTAAACTACTTCCCAGTTTCTGCTTCACACCGGCGCCATCTACCGGCCGGGAGGGATCACTGCAATAAAGAGACGCCAGAATAAAATACAGTCACTTGAAATCAATTTCCGTGCTTCGAAATGTTTTGATACTGAAAACAATTATGAAAATATTTTTTTTCCACAAATATGTACACATATTTTGGAACAAAATACGAGTAATATTTAAACGCGACCTACTTCAGCGACTTCATCGGAAGGTATAAAGCTCTGCCGGAGCCTCCGCCTGCCGGCCAGCGGTCAGCTCAGCCGAAGCGAAGCGGCGTTTGTCGCTCCTCGGTGCGGTTTGTTTGGTTATGTTTCCCTCGTCTGGGCTTTTTGCTGATATAAACTGTCCTTTCTCACAGCCTGGGCTTTGTGAGCGACCTCACTGCTTGTACGAGCATGTCAAAGAACTTCGGGATATGGTTGGTGCCTCCGATAATTCATCGATAATTGAGTTTCCAGGTCAGTGTATTGTCGCGTCACAATTTCAGGCGTGCGCTTTTGCGCTCGAACGTTTTGCACTCGGAGGAACGTTCATGTTCTGCGTTCTGATCGATCCCTTTGATTCCATAGAAAGATTTGGTGAAAGGGTGAACGCAATTAACTTGATAATGAACATGGCGATTTATTTCCATTTATGTCCAATTGATCATCCTCCATCTGTGTTCAGACGCGAAAGCATGATCTGTTGGTTTCGTTGGATGGCTTGACCCACAGTTAAAGAACCGCTCTTCTTCAAGAACCAGCTTTAAGTCCCAGATTTCTGCCATAGATGGACAGAAGCGCAGAGTTTTGTCGTAAAATAAATTGATAAGGCGTTTTTCACACGGCTGCACACTAATTTCTCTGTCATGCTCCCTTTGAATATAGGATTCCAAAATGACTCTCTGCATGCTGACGCTGGAGCACCAGTGAATGAAAAGATGAAAGACCAGTGTCTCCAGGAGCTGGAGCGGATCAACAAGGAGATAGAGAGCGTCAGGCATGAGGTGGAGCAGGAGCAAAGACGTCTGTCTCACTACCAAACTGTACAGGCAGATGATCGGGTTCCTGCAGTGAGGTCATCAGATTCCGCGTTTGAGACTGTGGGTAAAAATGTACGAAGTTCGTATGGGTACTCGGCATGCGCGGACGATGCTAAAACACACCCCGGAGCAAGTAAATACGTAGTTGACAACTCGAAACCGAGGACTGATTTGGAGTATGACCCTCTGTCCAACTTTTCTGCTGACTTGCGATCTTGCAGCTCAGCAGGTAAGGACCACAGGTGGAAAATGGGAAGAAACGCTACGCCTTGTAACCAGAAGAAGCCAGTCCCAGACCGGCCTCAATTTGACCAATTCCCACTTGAGGACTCGAACGGAGACGACGTCCTGATAATCGACATTCCTCCCTTGCCTGCCAAAAAGGTTGCGAGAGTTCAGAGGCCTCCAGATTCTCTCAAGGATGCAATAAAGGACTCGAAGAAGGTTGAAGCAATGCCAAGTTTACTTGACTCGCCGCATCGGCGCGTAGCTAAAGGCACGTTTCCACCGGCATCAGCAACACGAAGCAATGGTTATAATAACTGTGCTGAAAACGACAGAGGGCCGTTTACGTTCTGTGAGAATGGGAAATCCAAAAACATACCAGCTGATGGCAGAGCAACTGGCTTTCCTGGATGTTCGAAGGCCCTGCAAAGTGACACCCAGAGAAAGACTCACTTCCAGATTGTGGAAAAAGAAGCAGACAAAGGTCTTGAACCTGCAAGTCCAGCCACCCCACACGAGCATGATCAAAGCGACCTGGTAGTGACTCCCTATGATGCGATCAATCACGATGACGAAACCCCCCAACAGACCACATCTAATTTTCTACCTAACAATTCTCATTTTTCTAAAGCGGGGGCCGCTTACTTTGACTCCCGATGCAGGGAACGCATCAAGCAAGCACAGACGACGGAACCGGCAGTTCAGAACATGTCTAGTAATCAGTGGTCTTCTGCAAATGTACCATTAGCGCTGCTGCCCATCCAGAAAATATCAAGCAAAATCCCCCCCAAAATGCAGAGTAACGCCGGTGTCGACCGAGCTCCACCTGGAAGCCACCTGAAGCTGGTGGAGCCGGCGTCCGCCAGCACCCAACAAAATCTGTCGGCATCGAGTTTG
Organism: Brachionichthys hirsutus; assembly: GCF_040956055.1. Classification (NCBI taxonomy): domain Eukaryota; kingdom Metazoa; phylum Chordata; class Actinopteri; order Lophiiformes; family Brachionichthyidae; genus Brachionichthys; species Brachionichthys hirsutus. Next base: position 9,722,326 of record NC_090900.1, on the reverse strand, counting down.
AAGGTCGGAGTTGAATCACAGCCTGCATCAAATGAGCAAGATTTGGAGAAAGTGAATGATGAAGGTACAATCGATTCCAGCTCTGACGAGCTCAACTATTCAGAAATGGAGCTGTCTGACAGTGACCCGATGGAGGAATGCTTCAGGATCTTCATGGAGGAAAATGAAAAGGGAAGTAAGCAGCCGAATGCGTCTGTAAGTATGATGGAGACACCCCAGATCGCAGATGCAGGATTGTCCTCAGTGAAGAGCTTAGTCTTCATTTTTTTTAAATTTAGGTTGGAAGTGTGGCCGTGGAGAAGCCTGACTTGAATTTCAAATCCCAAGAATTGTCAGGAAAGAAGAGGGTGGCTCACGAGGCCCAACATTCAGAGGTAGGTGCCACAAATCAAAGTCTTGATTAAGAGTTGCTAAAAAATGGTCACAAAATTGCATAAAAAAGAAAATGCAAATGTGTGCACTTTTTCCATTTTATCTATGAATTATATATGGTTTGTCTGAATTACCAGCTACTGTTAACATGTCATGGTTAGAAAAATGTGTTATCAAAATGTGATGCAATGTAATCAACCATAGAAACGTAGTAAAAATATTTGAGGTCACAAGAGGCCATCTTTTATTGGTGGATTCCCCTCTCCAACCTACAAACAAGAATGGGGAGCTGAAATTATAATGAGCACATTTTTTGATTGGTGTTCCCTGTTCAGCAGCCGTTGGCTAAGAGCAGGCCTCAGCCTCAGGTGCTGGTTCCCCGCCGCCTGCCTGTGGCGTCAGGATTTGCCTCCCAGCCTTCTATCGCATCCAGGATCCAGCAGGCGCACCAGAAAGTCTCTCTCCTGCCTGCGTCAGTTGAAGGAGGCCAGGCTTCAGTTTCTTCAGCATGTCAAAGGAGGCCAGACACAGATAAGGTGCCCGCTGCCACGGCCGACCCCTCTGAACTCCTGCCGGCTGCTCCTGCACAAAAGGGTGAGCTTATTTTATTCAAATGCCAAAATTGAAGGCTGATTTTTTTTCTTGGTGCTAATATGCTTCTTCTCGTCAAACTTGACGTTAACCTTTAGTAAAACAACTTGACCTACACATCGTGTCGTTTCTCTCTAAACTTTTCATGGAACCTATTTTTTTCTTCCCTTCCACAGCTTACATGAACTGCATACCTGTGGGAACGACTGTGATAGAAGTGGGCAACAACTTGCACTTTATCCTACCAGGGGGCGCCTTCGCTCTTCCTATTGCGTCTGGTTCAGTCCCGGCGACTTCACTGCTAACCCCGGTTCGACCGGTACAAGCGAGTGCCGTCGCTGTGAAACAGACCTACCATCCACCTGCAGTTTCCTCTGTGCAGAGACATCGCACGTCAGCACCTTTGATTATTCCTGCTCCAGTACGAAAACCCACACTGACCTCTTCCTCGGCCCATTTGAATCCAGCCACTTCCTCTGGTCTCAATGCTACTGTTAAGGTGAATAGTAAAAAGCAGCCTTTGTTAAGCCACATTTGCTGTGGCTAATTGTGTGTGTGTATATATATATATATATATATTTTTAAGCAGGTAGCTACTAAACGTAAACTGAAGCAGCAATGTGAAGTCGTTAAAGAGAAAGTGCCGCACGACGTCAGACAGCGTTACGTCAACATGTTCACAGAGGAGTTCTTCAAAACCACAGCCAGTGTTAACGACGCCTTCGAGAAGGTGAGATTGTGCCACTCGATATCATCCTCACTGAGAGGCTACTGTTCAGATACTCTTTTATTACAGCGTTGCCCCTGGTGTTTTTGACAGGCACTTGCAGAAGAGAGGACCGTTTACAATCGCAGCGTGAACAAGCTCAAATATCTGAGCATTGCAGTGAACGCACTAAAGAGGCTGAAGAACCAAAGTGCTGTTACTGTTAAAGGTGAGAGAGCCTCTGGAAAACTCATTTAATTCATCGGTATGTCATTCATTCGTTCTGTCTTTGTTGCAGATCAAAGTGAGACCAACAGCCAAAGGCTGAAAGGCAACATTCCACTTAACCTCAAGAAGTTTAAAAGACATGGTGAGGAGAATCGATTGAAAACATTTGTCATTTCATTCAAATATTTGGAGAACGTTTGGATGAATTTTGTATTTCCAGCAGGTGATATGCTATTTTATGAGAGTTTGAGGGACTATATTTTGACTGAGGACAGGCTGATCGAGAGCAACTATCCGGTCCAGCATCCAGAGAATCCTGGCGGTGCCGTTCTTTTTGCCGACAATAAAAAATGCAGCACAGACCGTAAGTGAAACCTCACACTTCAGCTGCAGCCAAGTTTGATGCTGTTGCATTACGTCACTAGAGGGCAGACTTGGCATGTGCTTCCCATCATGCTTGAGTTTTCTGTCGGTTTCACACGAGTGATGTGCGTTTTTCTGTTTCTCCGGTTGAAGCGCTAAAGAGGATCTGCTGTCGATGTGGCGCTACGTACTCCGTGAGCCACATGGGCAAACACATCCGTAAGGAGGAATGTAATTACCACTATGGAAAAGGAGTAAAGAAAAGAGGTAACCAGTAGTGTTTGCCTTTAAAATCATCTCGGTGGGCAAGTGTCCTCGCTGATTCTACGGTTTAAACTCAACAGTTCCGGGGGGGGTGGAGACCCGCTACAGTTGCTGTGAGGGAGTCATGGGCGCACCTGGATGTCAGGTGTTTATGGTAGGGAATGATTTATTCAGACTTTTTACGGTTTAATCTCCTTTGCCATCTTTAAATGTTCCAGATGGTATATAAATATATTATTTCCTGCTTGTTCTTCACCAGCTGCACGTTCACAATTTGCTCAGCCTGGATGGGTTTGTGTCGACTGTCCCCAGAGATGCCTCGGATACGGGCTGTCCTGGAGTCTACTCCTTGGATTGTGAAACGGTGATGATGATGGCTAATTTGAGGTGGTCATGGTTGTTGTTTTTTTTTAAAATGGGTTCTATATTTGGAGAACCACCTCATTTAAAGTACTTGCATCTGAAGTTGATATGAAAACTGGTATGCAGCAGTGTGAATTGAGCTTGTTTCTGAAGTGGACAAACCTGAATAACAAACTTGAACCGTTTTCAGCTTTTCTGAATACAAATAAACCAAAGTAGTTACTTGCTGACACTATGTGCCTACATGTTCCTGATGGCAAAACAATTATCTCTACAATTTATGCACCGCTCTTTGTCATCTTAGTGTTATACCATTCATGGTCTGGAGCTGTCCAGAGTGACATTGGTTAACTCGAGTCTGCAAGTAATCTATGACACCTTTGTCATGCCTGATCATGAGGTCATCGACTATAACACAAGGTAATGTTTGATATTTGACTGGATTTTATATTCCATGCTTTTCCCCTTGTGCCGGTCTCAAGCCTGGATAAATGCAGAGCGTTGCATCAGGAATGGCATCCGGCGAAAGAGTTGCCACGATAAATTATGCAGACCAATGTAAATAAGGAAGACATAACAGATGGAGTAGGGGTTAGCGTGAAGGAAGAGTTTGTGCAGAGTGTTCTGGAGGTGAATCGCGTGTCGGATAGACTGGTGAGTTTGAGAGATGGGGACTATATCGCTAGAAGGACGCTGAGGATGGAACTGCCAGGGAACGGGGCTCGAGGTCGACCCAGGAGAAGATGCATGGACGGAGTGAGGGAGGACATGAGAGTAACTGGCGTTTGGGAGGACGGGGTGAGGTGGAGGAAGTTGATTTGCTGTGGCGACCCCTTACGGGACAAGCAGAAAGTACAGCAGTAGTAGTAGATGCTTTGAAAACCTATTTAAATTATTTCTGTAATCCCAGAACCCTCCATACATTTCTCCATGAAAGTAAAGCTGATGGGAAAACTGAAACGCATTGAAATACCAGTACTGTAATTTAGAAATAATATGAATACACACTTGAAGCAAATGTTCTTGCCAATAGGTGAACGACACTCGATGTTCGCTTTGCAATATAAAAGATGATGGACGATGATCAATGATAATGACTAACTTTCATTTCTACAAATCAAATATTTATTTTAACCTGCCATCTGCTCTATTGAAAGCTTGTGTGACACTTAAGGTTTTCAGGCATCAGTGAGGAAGATGTGAAGGATAACCATGCCTCCCTGAGGGAGGTGCAGCAGACCTTATTGAGCTTCATTAGCTGCGACACCATTCTGGTTGGACACGGCCTGGAGACGGACCTCTGTGCCCTGAAGGTGATTACTGGAATAAGCTGCTCGCGTCATTTCAACTGCATCCATGTCTAACCTGTGATTTTTGAACAAACCCAGGGCTTTCCAAGAGCAAGCTGTGACCATGTTTGCTTAGGAGGTTTGGAGCCGAAAGTCAGTCAGATTTTAAAATGGCCACCGCAAAATCATTTTCAGCATTATCCAATGGATGCGATGTGGTTCTTTTTTTTTATTTATTTATTTTTTAAGTGAAGTTTTCAAATGTTTCCATTAGTGAGGAGGTGGACTTTTATGGAAGTTTGTACATTCTAGACCATTCATGGGCCGAGTGTTTAGAACTCGTTGCAGTGTATCTTGCTAAATAATGATGATCATTTTTGCCTCCATCAGTTTTAACAGCTGTTCTAACCTCAGTTTATATAAAAAAAGATTTGTTTTAGTTCCTCAGAAATTAACACTAATACGCCATCAGGGACAAATATTATTCGAATGAATGAACAACAAATATTTCTCAAGAGCATTATTATGAATTAAAGTGGTTTAAATGCAGGTTTTGCTTGTTTGAACTTTAGGAGGTATGGCTTCCAAATGAATGCTGTTGTCCCTCAAATAAATCCCAGTGTTGGGATGGAATTAAAAAGTTGCACTTGATGATATTCTATGCAGCATATTGTGCGTGATGTCCTCTGAGGAGAAAGTTACTTTAGGCTGCCCATCGTTTGGTGTAAGATGCATGAAATGTCTGTAATTTTTCCTTGCGTAATGGTTATTGCTCAGAGGGTTGAGCAGTAGTAAGTGCTTCAGATACCTGCCTCTTCACTCTAGTTGCTCCATGGGCTGGTGGTAGACACATCAGTTGTCTTCCCCCACCGTCTGGGTCCCCCTCACAAGCTGACCCTGAACAACCTCACTGCTGAATACCTGAGGAGGATCATTCAGGAGAGTGGTGGGTTAAAGCTGCAGCCACCATACTATTTAAATGTGGAACTACTTTTAAATAGTCAAAGCACTGTATCAATGTTTCTCCCAGTTTGTGGCCATGACACTGCAGAGGATGCCGCCGCCTGCATGGAGCTCATGTTATGGAAGGTCAAAGAAGATGGAAAACTAAAAAAATGAAATTAAAGCATGGTCACCATCACACACATTATGCTGTTATACAAGTTGGAATGTCTTACCCGTTTCAGGATCATTTGCTTTTGTTCTGAGGACATTGGAGTTGTTTATTTTCAAGGCTGGTTATGTCAGTTGATTTATTATTATTATTAGTGGATTTACGTTATCGGATTACTTTGCTTTATTCAGTTTAATCTTCAGCCAATGTGTCCACAAGAAAAATATTGGCCATTGAACGGTTGTCTGAGGAAGACTGGAAGGGTTGGGTGGGGCTATATTAACCAAATAAAGGCACATAATGAAATCCCGTGGTGTGTGTCTGTGTGTTTTCAGCCCGGCTTTAACCAGCCAATAAGAAATCAGCTCTAAATGTCAAATTGATCTCAGGTGCGGTCACAAATCTTGCGCACACCTGTAGGTAATTGCCATCATTATTGAGCAGCTAGTGTCGGACTATAATGAGGAGCAGGTTTATAGTGACAAAACAAGACAAGTTGTCCAATAAAACAAGAGTTTAACAAAAGTGCTGTAAACTGAATACTCGATAGTTATTTCAAAGTTTACAAGAATGAGATGCTGAAGAAAACCGGTCAATGAGTGAACTGTTAGATTCTTGATTCCCAAATGCGTTGAGCAGCAGCCAGTTCAGCCTTTGTCTTTGGAGGAGTGTCACAAAGAGTACTTTATCAATCCCAGTGGTAAATTCCATCAGCAACAGTGCTTCACTCAACAAAAGTTAGAAATAAGAAATTGAGAGCGTGCACATAGTGAATTGATAGAAATGTAATGGATGGTTTACTATGGCATGCCATAATATATATATATATATATATATATTCTATAATACCAGATATTGTAAACAGATTTTAGCATATTGTTTTATATTTTCAAATTAGTACAAAGTAATTTTTTCCAGAAGGACCAACGGACAGACAGTGAACTGCTTCCCTTCAGCCAGTTATTCAGCCTTTGCCTTTGGTTTTCCTGTGCGTCCGCAACACCTCCGTAAGCAGAATGCACAGGTCTTGATGAGGAGGAGTGCGAAGGACAGAATGACTGCCAGGAGGAACACCAGGACATCCAGACTGTGATACTGGTACCAGGTAAGCTCATGGGCCTGGACTCTCAGGTGCTTGGCTCCTTTGTTTCTCATGGTGAACTCGATCCAGAATACGGCCTCATCCAGAGGGCTCACTGGCCGGTCGTGGTGAATCGTGGACAGCCGCATAGCGCTCTCCTTGTACCTGTGAATAGGGGAATTAATGCTTAATTATTTCAAAAATTAAAATATTTGTGTTTAGCAGCGAGGAATCGCTGAACATTACGAGGAGCGGAATGCACTGTTGAGAGGGAGCACGTACATACAGTATGTACAGTATAAATGGCATGTACGTGTGAGGACCAGCTGTACACAAGAAGAAAAGTCCATCCGCTGGTTTAGTGGTAATCTCTCTCATTTGCATTAGATCATGCTCTCCCTCAGCGTATGTTGTGTTAATACCTGAAAACAGACCATGCAGATTGGATAGAGTGCTTACGATTTGTCATTGATGACAGTGTTGATTGCATCTCTTAGGTCTTCACTCTTCAACAAGTTCAAGTCTACGATAGTTGCAGCTCCTCTGGCCTTCATATAGATCATGTTTTCTGGTTGATCAGCGACCATCGGGATGCCCACCATAGGAATAGCGTGGTAGATAGCCTCATAAATCCCATTAGCGCCACCATGGGTGATGAAAGCTCTGGTCTTGGGGTGACCTAATAGGGTACCAACAATAATAACACGTGTAGTGTTTGTTGTTGTGTTGCAACGTTAGGCAAACAATGTCATTTTTATTTTTACTCCATACTATGATAAAAGAACCCTAGCTTGAATATGATGTTGGTGCAATGATTTATTAACTATTTGAAATACATTTGGCATCAGAATCTTCTTTTGTATGAATCAATCAGCTTAGTTGTGCCCCTTGGAATATGATGTTTGCAGATTACATTGTGATCTTCAGTGAGAGCAGGGAGCAGGTAGAGGAGAATTTAGACAAGTGGAGGTCTGCTTGAGAAAAGAGGAATGAAACTGTCACTGGACATTCTGCACATTGAGGTTTCTCCACTGGTGTTTGAGTGGAATATATGCATGCTCTGGTTGTGCTACTCAAGAACATTCATGAATATTTTGGCAACTTGTGTCATTTACCTGTAAGAAGGTGAGCCAGGCCCAGTCTGTAGTGCTGATTACTCTGGACCTATGACCTGGTTCTGGTTATATTCTACACAGATTTCTTGTTAGCATGGTTCTTCCATTTGAGAATTGTGGACATCACTGCGGTCTTGGAAACCTTCAGTGCAACCTAAAGTTTTTTCTTTCTTTTTTTACCTTCCTCATATCTATGCCTTCACTCAATCTTGTCTCTGGGTTCTACAAGCAGTTTCTTGGACTTCTGGGCACATGCTTTGTCAGCTGAGAGGTTTTATATAGACAATTATGTGCTTTACCAAATCATGTCCATTCATCACCAATCAATATAATTTATCACATGTTGACTCAATCCAGGTGCAGAATTATTTCAAAGGTGATCAAAAGGAATGGGCGTTACCTGAGCTACATTGCAAGTGCAAAGTCTCCTAATTATTTGCTTTCTCAGAAATGTCAAAAGAATTAAATACGTTAGTAATCAATGACTGTGGTGGACAATGTATTTCATTTAAAAGTACAAGTCATGAAGACTACTATTTCAAAGGATATTTCAGCAGCTTTATTGAAGTTGAACTTACCCAGTAGGTCATTCTGAGGGATCCAATTATATATTCTCGTGTTGGCAGCCAGACTCTTTGGTTTTTCTCCATTGTATTTCCACAGCACCTAATAAACAGCAGTAAAACCATTTTATACTGGACATCCATTCATTCTAAGCCATATTTTCCTTTATGGCAGTTAATTTCTTTTAGTTTAGCAGAATGTCTTAAACCTTCTCTAAATGTATTGATCACATTCACACACGTCATTGTTTCTCTTTGTCTTAAGTCCTGTACGTTTCGTCATTTATATCAAAAAATTAGATATTGTATTTACATTGAGTTTTACTCACAATCGAATGTTTTTTTTGCGCCATATGTAATACATTTGTTTGATTATATTTGAACAAACCGGTATGTAATGTATTATTTCTACTGGCAAGGGTCTCCTAAACCTCTGACCTTTTGTGGGATCTGAGCAAGCGCCGAGGCTATTATGTCTCCCTTCTCTGAGCTGATATTCTGGATAAATGTTCCCAAACTGAAGACCACAATGCCAGCATCTCCAGAACTCTGCACAAACTCTTCCATATCCTGTAAGCAGGAAACATTGTTTACATGCAAACCAACCAGCATCGTCTTCAATTTTCATTTAAAAAGTAGCGGTAATTGTGTATTTTCATCATTGTATTTGTCAGAAGAATTGTGGAGTTGTAATAAATCATGAATCAATCTGTGTCAGTGGAGACAGCCCTACCTCTGGCAAAGGTTTAGCAGGTCTGCAGTGAATCCCACCAACAAATTTAAAGTTGGGGAGGAGAGGACGAGGGAAATTAAAGTCCCAGTAGGTTCTGATCAGCCACATGTCTGCTCGGCCGATAATGCCACAGGCACTGGTTGGTGCTCCTGTCACAAGCAATGGATCAGTCACCCATTTAAAAGTAGCACCAATGTTGCAGGTAAGATGGTGAGCATTAATTTACGCAAGTTACTGTAATTAAATCCTAAACTATTTAAGTTCTTTTTTATTTTCCATAAAAATGTCTGTTACTACTTGTAGCTGAGTTACTCACCTATGATGTCAGAGTAATACTTATCTAATTGTTTCCAAAAAACTTTGTCCAACACAATATCCTGCAGTGCATAGAAGAGGAAGTTCCACACTCTCTCCAAGAAGTCCATCTTGTCAGTCAGTTTGCTCATAGCACCGGGGACAAAGGAAGGTGGTGCAGGAAGTTGACCACAATGTCTCTCAAAGACATTCCCGATGGAAAACCGCAAGGAGAAGACCAGGGGGATGCTTAAAATCTTTGCTGTTAAGTCACTGCCAGGGAAGACAGGATCAGCTAGGAGGAGGTCATATTTTCCTTCCTTCAGCTTCTTCATGATGGTGTCTGATTTCAGCACACCGTCCAAAAGCTTCAATGAATAATGGATGTTGACCTCCATCATTTCCATGAATCTGATGTATATCTGTAAGTAGTTCATATGAGGCATCTCGTATATGGAAAAATGAAGACATTCTTCCATGAATGCCTCAATGACCTCCATTGATACAGAGACATTGAAGGGTTTGTAGTGAAAGCGAGCAGGCTCACTGGCATTCATAAACATTGATGAACTCGGGACCAGAACTGTCACCTGGTGTCCTCTGTCGATCAGCTTCTCCAGCACAGGCTTTATGTTAATCCAGTGGCTGCCTTCAGTGTACCACACCAAAACGTTCCCTCCATCCGTGCTCCATGTCAAACACAGTGCCAGCAGCGTGCATACACAGAGACGCCCTTCAGCTTTCATGGTGGTGCTTTTTCCTGGAAGAATGATTGCAGCTACATGATTGCTTTTAAAGGATCTGCTCGTAGAAAGGTAATTATTAACTAATAAAATGTGACCTTCGGTTCATAGATTTGTTTGTGCTTCATGAACAAAGAGAAAGTGCAAAGTCCAAGAATAGTCTTCCACTTTAAAATATGTTTTAAATAATCTCTTTTTTTAAATGTCTTTTAGCTGTGGAACGATGGGAGAATACTCCACAACATTGTAATGATTTCTTTATTTGTGCATTAATGTGTGTGCTTGTATGAAAATGCCATGCTATACAATGCATACAATTGGATTGAGACTGTAAGGGATTTCTAAACCCCTCTTCTGGTTCTTGTTCTCCATCGTGGGTGCGTAGTCAATGAGGAGAATGTGCCTGGTGCAGTGTCGGCATGTAATCACATTGTGGAATCCCATCTAATATGGAAATTCCCTACAAGACCCAAATATCTTGTCAACCACCCGAAGAGACCAGGTCGGGCTGTCCTTTTTGAAGTCAATTACAGGAACACTGTAAAAATGGCCTAATGATGAAACTCTTTATATAAACTCAAGTAAGACAAATAACTACACTTATTACTTTTACACTTTCCAGGAGTCAGAGAAGTACCTGAATGTCAGGTGCAAAGGTGGCTGAGGTTAGTTGTGCTCCTTGGAATATGTCGCTTCATTGAGATTAACATATTCGTCTTGTTGCTGCCAGGTTTCATTCAGACAGAAACCATCAATGCTATGATCAGTTATCAGATAATTGATGAGAAGGGATTTAGAAGACAGAGATATAATACTTATAAGTCCACATTTAATTATTGCATTTTTGGTGTTTAAATGTTACTCCTGTGCTTACTTTTAGTCTACTGAGATGGGGGGGATAAACCGTTTCTTTAGGATGGTTAATGGGTTCCTCTTGTAAAGGAAGAAGAGAGAGGGATGTAAAGGTGTAACTCTGTCTCCTGGTCTGGACTCTGGTATGTCAGGGATTTGATCAACTAGAAATCTTTGTTAGATTCCTTGAGATTAGAGCTGCTCCTTCCCAGAAGTGATGGATGCTGCCTCTCCTATCATAACAGTCTTCCCACAGAAAATCTGTCAATTATCTGAAAAGCTAACACTGTTTTCTGGACATCACCTCATCAACCAGCAGTTGAATGATAACAGGTGTTGAAACATCTGTTCACTGATTGATTTAGGCAGGGATCCAGAGAAATCTATTGTGTCCGACATTGGTTTTGCATAAACACACCCTGACACAAGAATAGGTTTTGTGGCCTCTGATTGCCATTTTTGGTGAAGACTTCACAGCACATTCAACTGAGATTTGCTCATTATTTCCTTCTGGTCTTGGGTTCTCATCACGGTATTGCTTATGTGCTGTTAGTTTGGGGCCTCTGTTTGAGGTTGTGTGCAGGGAGGGTGGCCGTGGCTCAGTGGGTTGGAACAAGGGTTGGGAAGGAGAGAGTCACCGGTGCAAGTCAGGCAAAAAGAATAGTGTGGACTGGTGGCTGGAGAGAGGCCATTCTGAGGTGCCCTTGAGCAAGGCACCAATTACCCCAACTGCTTTGGGTGCACTGACCATGGTACCACCATCATCCTATGACCTGTCCACGTTACTTGGCCCCTACTTAAGTATATGTGTGATTGTTTAGAGGGCCCATCATTTGTTGTAAACAAAATTTGATGTTGTGAAATTCTTTATGAAATCGATTTAAACAAATATAAATACAGCATGATCATCCAGACAGTGTGTTAGATTTAAAAAAATGTAATCAGTGCTCTAAATAAATGGATGAATTGTCCACAATCTAAAAAAGGACCCAATAGATATTGTACAGTATCTGATTTTTGCATGATTTAATGTAATTAACACATGTGAAATATTCAATAGGACCACAAACAATCTGCCAGATGAATAATTACCATAGACATATTTGGTGCATTAAACATTTGTGGAAATGTGCTATAAACAGCCAGAGGCTTATCACCACAGTGTGATATTGTGTAATTTTGTTTGAATGACTTGGAAACTGTGAAAGGACAGTACCAGTACATTTCTAGACATAGCCAAAATTGAGTAGGCCAATCCAAAATCTAAATCCTGGAACACCACCTTGTTTCCAAAAAATAATTATGCAGTTATTGTGACCCGCCCTGATTAAAATGAAACATTTCCACAATAATGGTAGACACTGAAAAAAGATTTTGATGCGTTGTCTTAATATTTTCAAATTACAGTAGTGAAACATAATTTTTGCAGAAAGGCCAACGGACAGACAGAGAACTGCTTCCTTATGTAAATTCAGCCAGTTATTCAGCCTTTGCCTTTGTTTGTCCTGTACGTCCGCAGCACCTCCGTAAGCAGAATGCACAGGTCTTGATGAAGAGGAGTACGAAGGACAGAATGACTGCCAGGAGGAACACCAGGACATCCAGACTGTGATACTGGTACCAGGTAAGCTCATGGGCCTGGACTCTCAGGTGCTTGGCTCCTTTGTTTCTCATGGTGAACTCGATCCAGAATACGGCCTCATCCAGAGGGCTCAGTGGCCGGTCGTGGTGAATTGTGGACAGCCGCATAGCACTCTCCTTGTACCTGTGGATGTGGATAAATAGGGGAAAATGTGAATTAATGCTTAATTATTTTTATTTTTTTGCCTCACCAAGAATTAATAAAAGGTGCAAAATGTTTTGAATTATTTTGTATTTGTATTTATTCTAAAGCTTAAATATGAAAAATATTAAATGTGAAAATGTATAAGGCAAGAAACAATTTACAATGTAAAAATATAGTTTAGTAATGGAGTTGTGACTCAGTCTTGTAAGTCACATTGTGTAATCCTGGCATCTCTGCTCTGTTAGTTCATGTGAGTTCAACCATGTGACAGAATTGGCTTTAACCTGTCTGTGATAGTCATAAGCCAGTGACTTTACACACAGAATTGTAAAGAGGACATGGAAGAGTGAAATTTGAACCACTCAGTGTAAATCATTCACGGCCAACTGATACTATCTGATATTGATAACCTATTGCACATTCCATGATGGTTAAGTCAATTATATCTTTATTAGTACCTCACACAGGTATAGGCCACTGGGCCAAAGGAAGAAATCGCTCCTTATTGGACAGGAGGCATCATGTACACTGGGAAAAACCACATGTGGAGCCAGAATATTTTCTGATCAAACTCTGTGATTTACATCTTTGTGCCTTGTCACAGGAAATTTATTTCGCATTAGATCTGTCTGTGCCTGGTTTGAGATGCTGGCCATGCTTATGTGGCACCTAGTAACAAGGGTTGACAGAGAACCTTTTAATCTCCAGCAAGAAAACCAATATACAAGAAGAAAAGTCCATCCACTGGTTTAGTGGTAATCTCTCTCATTTGCATTAGATCATGCTCTCCCTCAGCGTATGTTGTGTTAATACCTGAAAACAGACCATGCAGATTGGATAGAGTGCTTACGATTTGTCATTGATGACAGTGTTGATTGCATCTCTCAGGTCTTCACTCTTCAACAAGTTCAAGTCTACGATAGTTGCAGCTCCTCTGGCCTTCATATAGATCATGTTTTCTGGTTGATCAGCAAACAACGGGATGCCCACCATAGGAATAGCGTGGTAGATAGCCTCATAAATCCCATTAGCGCCACCATGGGTGATGAAAGCTCTGGTCTTGGGGTGACCTGGTAGGACACCACAAAACAAATGTTGGTTAGCCAATTTTTAAAAAAATATATAAATTCATTCATTCACTCATCACTGTGCATGAAAAGAGGATTTTAGAAATATTTGCTACATGATGGTGCAGTAGGTGATGCACCATCACTCTGGTGCTCCAGAGTCTCCAGTTTCCGGAAGTGAAAAAACAAAACCCAGACATCCATAAGTCATTTACATTATATACACCCATATATATTTATAGGATTCATGTTAGGACTAGATCCTAAGATCACTAAATCTTCAGCACTGCCATTCTCTTGGGTGGGGGGGAGTTTGCAAAGATCGCATGGTACCCCCAATACAACCCGAGTACTACTATCTCAAAGGGTAGTTCAGCAGTTATATTATAGTCAAACTTACCCAGTAGGTCATTCTGAGGGATCCAGTCATATATTCTAGTGTTGGAAGCCAGACTCTTTGGTTTATCTCCACTGTATCTCCACAGCACCTGCAAACAATGGTAAAACATTTTTTATTTTTTTTACTGGAAGTGATTTAATTATATGCCATAATATCATGCATAGCAGTTCTTTACTAAACGCATGGGACAAGAGAGTTTTCTTTTGTTCTTAAAATATCTTTTTACGTTGAAAATATTTCAGTTTTGTTGATTAACTTTTGGTTTTAGAGATTCACATGAAATCCCCTGAATGAGATCTGTATCATAAACTATTTCATTGTTTCTGTATTCCTTTTGTCCAAATTTGCTGATCCATCAAGAAAGAAATGTCAAGTTATTATAACTTTATAATGTTAGTTTTTTATTGTTTTGGCATGGACCTTGTTTCAAAGCCTTATGCAATTTCTCCTAAGCTTCAAACCTTTTGTGGGATCTGAGCGAGGGCCGAGGCTATTATGTCTCCCTTCTCTGAGCTGATATTCTTGATATATGATCCCAAACTGAAGACCACAATGCCAGCATCTCCAGAACTCTGCACAAACTCTTCCATATCCTGTAAGCAGGAAACATTGTTTACATGCAAACCAACCAGCATCGTCTTCAATTTTCATTTAAAAAGTAGCGGTAATTGTGTATTTTCATCATTGTATTTGTCAGAAAAATTGTGGAGTTGTAATAAATCATGAATCAATCTGTGTCAGTGGAGACAGCCCTACCTCTGGTAAAGGTTTAGCAGGTCTGCAGTGAATCCCACCAACAAATTTAAAGTTGGGGAGGAGAGGACGAGGGAAATTAAAGTCCCAGTAGGTTCTGATCAGCCACATGTCTGCTCGGCCCATAATGCCACAGGCACTGGTTGGTGCTCCTGTCACAAGCAATGGATCAGTCACCCATTTAAAAGTAGCACCAATGTTGCAGGTAAGATGGTGAGCATTAATTTACGCAAGTTACTGTAATTAAATCCTAAACTATTTAAGTTCTTTTTTATTTTCCATAAAAATGTCTGTTACTACTTGTAGCTGAGTTACTCACCTATGATGTCAGAGTAATACTTATCTAATTGTTTCCACAAAACTTTGTCCAACACAATATCCTGCAGTGCATAGTAGAGGAAGTTCAACACTCTCTCCAAGAAGTCCATCTTGTCAGTCAGTTTGCTCATAGCACCGGGGACAAAGGAAGGTGGCGCAGGAAGTTGACCACAATGCCTCTCAAAGACATTCCCGATGGAAAACCGCAAGGAGAAGACCAGGGGGATGCTCAAAATCTCTGCTGTTAAGTCACTGCCAGGGTAGACAGGATCAGCTAGGAGGAGGTCATATTTTCCTTCCTTCAGCTTCTTCATGATGGTGTCTGATTTCACCACACCATCCAAAAGCTTCAATGAATAATGGATGTTGAACTCCATAATTTCCATGAATCTGATGTATATCTGTAAGTAGTTCATATGAAACATCTCATATATGGAAAAATGAAGAAATTCGTCCATGAATGCCTCAATGACCTCCATTGATACAGAGACATTGAAGGGTTCGTAGTGAAAGCGAGCAGGCTCACTGGCATTCATAAACATTGATGAACTCGGGACCAGAACTGTCACCTGGTGTCCTCTGTCGATCAGCTTCTCCAGCACAGGCTTTATGTTAATCCAGTGGCTGCCTTCAGTGTACCACACCAAAACGTTCCCTCCGTCCGTGCTCCATGTCAAACACAGTGCCAGCAGCATGCATACAGAGAAAGTCTGACCCAGCTTCATGGTGTTTGCTTGTCAGGGAAGCGATCTGTTTAACCGACACGTGAAAATCCACAAATCTAAAGTCAGAGCAGACTTCTGCTCTTCCTGAGCTGTAAAGCATGTTTAACCAATCAGATTCCAACAGTGTTGCGCAACGTGAGTTAGCAGAAAGAGGAAGTCCTTTCTGCACGTGGGTGGCAGCAGTGAACTTGAGTTGCCATTCCTATCTGTTAACACGCCAGCTGCCGTGCTTACCATGGCGCCATTACTAAGTGTTGGAGTGATGAAAGTAAACAGCAGCTCACATATATGTGAACATCATGCACAAATGTGTCCGTAAAACACTTATTTCTGGTCCAAACCGGAAAATAAAAAAACTATCATGAACAGAAAAATGAGAGTGAAGAGGATAATAAACAGGCAGAGTTAATACATAAAAATGTATACCTTAATAATTCCTAACATTCATGTACATGTTGCATGAATACATTTGGTGTACTGCTATTTTGTAGACAGTGTAGCCCACATTCAAATAATAATTAGTGATAAAACAAATATCTATTATGAGGGTAGAGCAGGATACTCATTGTCAATGACTCAGATTCAGAGTATTCTAGTTCTTTTAATTCTCTTTTCTAATTGTCACTGTATTAATATTGCAACAAATAAAGACTTTGAGAAGGAAGAGTTTTCTTTTGTTCAGTTTTATTTTGATTATTGACCCGACATCAAGTTCTTTTAGAAATCAAAAGAAAATCCATTATTTGCTAATACCAGAGAATAATAAAATCAGGTAATCTGGTGCTGTAAACAGACTGCAAACTGACATCTGGATTTTAATTCAACAATAATTAATTTGCCTTAAATTGGAAACAGTTAAGTGTATGCTATTTCTAAAACATTCACTGGCCCTTTAACAGCACAAATTTATTGTATTTATTTCTGCCTTCAAACTTTAAATTGTTAAGTCTGGCAACATGGTGATATCTGATCTAAAAAATATAATTACTTAATTGATTCTGATAGTATCAGCGTATTGATCATCAATCCCCGCCACTCTCTAGAGCTGCTGCATGGCTGCCTTAGTGCGAGTACATTACGTCACATGATGCTGCATGACGTGCCACTGTATAAATGTTGAAATGATTAAATATTAATTAGCTTCTTACTAATATTAAACTAGAAGTAACTAGCCATTGTACAGACATGAGGTTGAGGAAGAACATGCATATGGATATTTTGGCCAGTGACTATTATAACCACTAACCAGTACTCACTAATGATCACAAATTGCAAAATATGAATTTTACTTACTTGTGGAAACTGATGCCATGACGTTTGGACACTTTATTCCTGTAATTATAGCAGTTGTATGCAAAGCATTGCAGTCCAGTATTCTCTAAAGTTATCTTTCTTTTAATGTTAGGGCCTTTATTTTTCTTTGTTTTACACATATTAGCACTGATTAAAGTAGTTCTGGTGGTCCCAGAACGGTCCCTCTTCTGTTGTTATTTGTATGCTAGCCGTAAAATTGCAAATTAAAAATGTTTTCAGCAGTCCAACACTTAGCAATGGCGCAGTAGAAGCATGCGTCCAGGTCATGTGACACGATTCTATCTAATAGAAATAGAGTTTACTGGGTGACAGTTTAAGATCGCAGTGTGATGTTTTTGTTTGTTTGTTTTTTTCTGAGGGACCATTATTATTTTATTAGATGTTACGCGAGTTTGTGTGTTTGGATTCATCATCTAAATTGACTCTCTTTAACAGGCACATTTTAATAGTTGTAGTGTGAAACTTCTTCTTTTTGTTGTTCACTAACCATATTATAAAGTTACCGTTTTTGTTTTTCTCTGCATCGTGATGGATTATAAATAATATTTCTTACCACCTGAAGACATTCTGGATTTGGAGGCTCACCATGTAGCACAAACAGCGGGTCAAATTATTTTATTTATTTCACAAAATGTGTCAGCTGCAGCTATACAGCTTATGCAATCTTATGTGCAGATAGATATCCATACCCAAACTTGACTTTGGTGATGTACGAGTTTCACATGTATGGTTTCGAGTGATACGTCTCTTCGACTATCTGATGGATTGCTTTGATTCCTAAAATCAAGCTAGCATGCTTAACTAAGATGTTGATGATATTATATTTACTATTTCTTTAATGTAATGAATGTCTCCATGCTAATATCATGAGAATTTTAGCACGTACAGCTCAACTCTGTCTCACAGAGTATGTAGCTTGGCTGCAGACAGTGAGTCTTGAATTGACCAATAAAATGAAGCAGCTGATTTCAAGAACTGGCTCGGGCCAGAGGAGTCAGCTCAGTATGAACATTCGGAGGCGGGGGGGGGCGGGGGGGTTAGTGGTGTTGAGGCTCTGTTACTCTTGGGAAATGTCACCTCCAACTATTTGGGTGTCTAAATCTTAACTGGGTATTTTGGCCCCCTCATTAACATTGTAGATTCTTTTTGGCGTAGGCTTCAGGAGCCCCTGGAAAAACAAAAAGCATTTGAATACTGAATTCAATGCCCTGTTGAAGGGGACACTGGCTATTCAGAGTTTGTAAGTGTATACCGCATTGTTCTCAAGTCTGCACTATTGATACAGAGGGTGTGGGAGAAACTAGGTATATTAGGCTATTGTGTACATAATACTGGAAGTATTGAGTTTCACTTTCTATTGTATTTTCTGCTTTTCTGCATTCCTACTGCTTCCCTCCCATCTTGTCTTCTTCACTCTGTCTTTCCACCACAGGGTAAGGGTTACAGCGTTTTGCTTTTTGAAGTAGATATTTGCATAATCAGATTAGGATGTGCGATTGTCAGTGGGCTCCCCCATCAGAGAGTGCTCCAGAGGAGAGAGGGTGCTGCTGTCCACATCAACAATGGATGGCTCCCCTCCTCTCTCACCCTCCAACCAGCCTGCACCTGCATCCCACCCACCCTTCCGAGCTGCAGGTCGGGTGCGACGGCAGTCCAGTTTCGATGCGGTGAGAGTGAGAGCAAAAGCAAAGAGGGAGGGGGGTTGGAGTGCATGGCAGGAATGGGAGGGATAGGGGTTGAGCTGAGATATTTAAACATGCAGAGTGTGAATTGGCTTTAAGGGGATAAAGAGCTCAGGGCCTATCGGTTGGCACCCAACTCCAGAAATTCTTTTTCATGGGCGCCCCAGCCGGGAGAGTGAGGGGCTGCCTGCGCTGATCTGGGCCATTGTGATAACAGATTCAGACAGTGTGCTAGACCCTGATAAGGAAATGTGCTCTCAATAGACGATTACCCACATACTTGGGAGAGCATAGTCAATCAGGCAAATATACGTGGTGGGGGGAATGAGAAGTGTGCAGATTTGTTATTATTTTCTATGCAGAGTTTTATAATCCTGATAGAACGTTGGGCCAGAATAATGCCCATACTGTGATTGGAAGATGTATCAGCAAAATGCACGTCATGCCTTATTCCTATCCAGTTCCAGATGATGATTAAATAATTGAACATTAGGGAGTGTGAAATGCATCAAAACATTTAACATACTTTGCGCAGGTTTGATATTAACTGTCCTATTTCAGTTAGCCATGAAATTGCACAATTCACCATGTAATTACACAACACCTCTCGCACTGTTTAGGGAGAGCTTGACTGCTGTACGGCTGTTTTCAGTCTCAGTACAATATGATTTATAGCGTATTTTTGCAGGATTACAAAGAATCACCTGTCAGTTCCCACAGGCCTCCAGTCAGTGTGTCCAGCTGCCCTCAGCTCCGTTTACACGCTATTATCCAGAAGCCCCTTTTACACAGCATCACCTTTTACACAGAGTTTAAGAGCCAGGGTGAAAGCAACCAAAACGAACTCAGTGTTGACTCTACAGCTCAGTTTGTTGCAGCTTTTTGTCTAAAAATGGGGCACATTTTCTGCAGGGTCAATAGACAAGGCATAGAACTGTCTGACCTCCGTTTAAATGCAAAAATGGCTGCTAATATTGTAACAAGAGCACAAACAAGCAGCTCATTCACAGATTGTCAAATAACCCCAAAAATTAACAAGCAAATATTTTGAAAATGAACAACTTTGATATTAAGCAAATGTCAAATGTTGCTGTTTGCAGGTTCTCCAGTGGGAGCGTCTGCCTCTGTCTCTATGACGGTATGTTGGTCATGCAAAGCTAGCAATGTGAAGAAGTCATTTTGGACCATGGTTTATTGCTATAATTTTGCATTTTATTGACTAGCGATTACTCAATTAATAATAACAAAAATATAAGGGATTAGTGAATAAAAAACAAAATGAAAAACAGGAATCAGTTAGTTAGTTCTGTTATTTCTCTTGTCTCATTTTGCACCTTTATGGTTGATAGATATGACTTTGGTGCTACTCAATAACATGTGCAACATCAAAGTTACCATTTCCTTTACAAAGCTCCAGCTGCACGTTGGTCAAGCGGACAGTGTTTGACTCCAGAGTGACCTCAGACCCCGGGGTCACAAGTTAAGCTGTCACTTTCTCTCAGACCTCTGGTCAGGGGACGGCGAGCAGAGGTCAGCTTTGTGTCTGCGTGGTCTTCTCAAGACTTGTGGACAAATGTTTTTGGGCTTATTGAGCATGAATAGAGTCCGCAGCACTGCTCTTAACTTCAGCTTCGTTCCTGTGAAATGATTTCCTTCGAGTCTCAACAGTCTGCTCCAATTCCAGTTTGCAGTTTTTTGCCATTCGCATTCAATAAAATCAACATTCAATCTTTTATACTAAGGAAATGATTCAGTATGTGTGCCAATGCATCTCATAATCTCATGAAGTTAATTGGTTCTTATATTTATGGTTGTTATTTGTTCCTGGATCAGTTTCACAACTCTTTATATAAACTTCATTTGATGTGAGTACATTGGGGCTTGATCTTAGTACATTTACTTCATTTGTTTCAGTGTAAACAAAGTATATCAATAAATATTTATTTGAAATTCAGTAGGTTGAAAGTATTTTTTTATATAAAATGATAAGAGTAATACATATTTTCATAAACAAATAATTTATTAAATAAATAATTAAAATAAATAAATAACACTGTATACTGTATTCACAAGCAAGCAAAATAAGTTACAAAATTGGTAGAAGATAATTAACACACTCTTTGCAGGAGACAAATAATTCATAGTCTTTGGCTATTTGACATGCATGTTTTAACAAAATGAAATGAAAACACATCTATGTGATTAAATATCTAATTACTGCAAGAAGATTGTCAGTTTTACCAAAATTCCTCCCCCCAATCCTCCATACCACAACTTGTAAATTAACAGAAACTATTTTGTGTAAAAGGAGGAGAAGCAGGAAAACCTTCTCTAGCATTGACTCTTCTGAAGTCCCATAAAATTGTTAAATGAAACAAGGTCAGATTTAATCTTCTCAAGGAAAAAAAAGCATGTCGATTTTCAAAAGTGCCCTCGGCTATTTTGAGACAACTGCAGTCAAGAGAATTTTCTGAACCATTATCTATTCAAATGCATTGCTGAATATATTGCTTGAAATGAGAAATTCCTTAATCCCCTCTATTTTCCTCATCAGCAAAAACACCCTCTCACTGCAAAACTAATTTAGTTCCAGGCGGCTGGCAACCAGGAATATTAACATGATGTTTTAAAGGTAATGTTTTACATCCAGGGTTTTACACATCCATTCAAAATACAAATACATTTTCACATACAAATCATATTTCAGCACTGATCAGTGGGGAAGCTGATGTTTGGCGTCCACAAATACACAAATTTACAGCTTTTGCAATCAAATATTTTTGTCACACATGGTGACAAACTGCGGAGAAAATCAGTTTTTGAACCCAGCAAAAACGTAAGAAACTCCACATAAGAGGTTCTTTGTTTTGTAATTTGTGACTGTGATTCTACCAGGCCTCAGAACTGTCACAGCTTGATCCAGGTGAGGGGACTTCTGTGTCACTGGTCATGGCCCAGGAGTGTGGAGGGGACTGCAGTTGTTCCATGTTTCCTCTGAGAAAGGTGAGCAGAGAGGTAGGGGAGTGGCTGACTGGCTGACCGCTCTGGTTCTCCAACAGCTGCACCAGGAAGTTGATGTAACGCATAGCCAGACGCAGGATCTCGTTCTTGCTCAGTTTCTTCTCTGGAGGATGGGTGGGAATGAGCTTACGGAGCTCAGCAAAAGCAGTGTTGACATTGTGCTGGCGCCACCGCTCCCTTGTGTTGGTAAATACCTTCCTGGTCATGGCGCAGAGCGGAGCTGCAACCCACAGAAAATTAAAGCACAACTATTTTAGTCAATGCTTTTGTCGCAAAATGTCAAACGTGCAAAATTTCCAGCTTCTTGAATTTTAAATTGATACCGTGTGCTCATTTTTGTCATATGAGAACTGGATGTCTTTGGGCTTTGGACTCTCAATTAAACAGAACAAGACATTTGTTAATGTCTCATTGGAGATTAAAAAAATAAATTATATGTAGAAATTAATTTCTGAAGCAAATATTCAGGAGATTTATGATTTATGAAAATAATTACAAAAAGAAGAAAGTAGAGGAAAAAAATAAAGGCTCGTCTCCAAAAAAAACCCACAATATCCCTTCACATTATATACTTGATTTGATGAATTATTTAATTTCCCTCAAGACAAAAATAAATGCAAATCTTTAAAAATATATAGCAGATTTCTCACCTGTATTTGTGTTGAAATATTAGTTGCAGTGGTGTCCTTGTAAGGTCATCAGTTGTCTAGGACTCCGGTGTGAATGTCCACTCAGATGCGTCTTCTAATACTCGTTGAGAGATCCTTATGCGTGAAGAAGGAAAGACTGACAGACAGAGAGTGAGAAAGAGTATAAGGGAGGGAGGGATGGGGAGCAGAGAGCGAGGGGGGAAGACTGCGGCATGCTCGCATCCCACATTTTATAGCAGAGTCAACCCTATTGTGTGACGTGTGCTGTTGTGGAGCCGCTGGCATTGTGTGAGGCTGGTGTTAAAACACCACCTCCTTCCCCACATTTACAACCAAGGCAGGTGGTTTTCTGATCAAGATGTCCACACACCTTTGCTTTCTATTCCTGTCATACATGTTTTTTGCGTATTTGAAAGGAATCTGAGTCTATTTTGGCAGCTTTCAAAAACTTTTTAAATGACCATTTGTGCTGCTTCGATGATTCATTGCTTATTTAATCCTGGGTTTGCCACCCTGTGAGACGTTCATCTCTCTGATCCTTCTCTTACCGCTGTGGAAACTTGTTCTTTTCCCTTTCTTTGACATTAGACAGGGACAACCCACCTTACCCTCCACTGTGGAAAATACCTTGATATCACTGGGTGCTCTGCTATTGAATTCAGCCTGATTTGGCTACAAAAGCTAAAAATACCATATCCAGAATGACAGTCAAACAATATGGGGTTTGTTATGACTATGGTAATCTTGTTGAGCCATTCCAAGGGGCCACACATAAATTACAGAAGAAACAGCATCCTGACTCACCTCTCTCCAACCTCTCCTCACTCCTCTCTCTCGCTCTCCCTTCTTTGCCTCCCACTTTCAACCTCCATTCAGATAAGAAAACAAGACTAGTTTAACCAATTGTCGCTGTTCTTTTTACACCCTTCAAGTGTTGTTTCAAAGATGCAGCCTTCCATAAAAGTCCCTGTGTGGAGCAAGATTTACATAATCCGATTAGGGTCTGGGATTAGCTCCGGGCCTGGAGAACAGGCCCGACCGAGGCCGTTTTCTGAATTGGCCATTCACAGGCCCTCCTGCAAGTCCAAGAGGCTGCACCTGCAGGCCAGGCGCCCTGCTCTCCAGCTCTATCCAGCCTCCATTTAAGGCTGAAAGTCTGCAGACACTCACTGCGGAACATTTTTCACATTAGATTAAACCTGATTTGTTCTCACCTATCAATCAGGAATGCTGGAGATGAGTAGAGAATATGAACAACAAGCTAAGAAACCACTTGTGGAATTTCTCCCATTAAATGAAGTCCCAGCATCTGGGTATGTAGACACCCTGTGGGCCTCTGCATGACAGAATGAGATGACTTTATCACTATGCCTGCTTTTTATTCAGTGAATATGTGGGCAGTTTCTAGGCATATGATTGGCGCTGCAGCTTTAAAAAGGGGCTGAAACAGTTATGTAATGACATAAGGGAAAAAACAATTCAAGGAAGAATGGCAATTATTTGTGGTTTTAGCTGCTCAATGGCGAGGCGTTTCTGTTCTTCTCAGTCTTATATTATCTTAACTAAGAATATTGAATTCTGGACTACAATTTAAATCAAAATTAAAATCAGATTTATTGTCCAAGTTTTGCATACAAACAAAAAATTGGACTAAAGATAATCTTCACAAAAGATAAGAAGAGCAGTAAACGGTGTACATAACAGTAGTGTTTTATTAGTGACAGCCAGAGGAAAGAAACCGCCCCTGTGTCTGCTGGATTTAGCAGAAAGGATTCTGCAACGCTGACCAGTTTACGGTTTAGCTTCAGGTGGTTCCATCTACTCCAATGGACCACCTGTTCCACCGCCCGTCGGCAGGCTCGCTAACGTCCTGGATCAAATCCCAGACAGTGGTACCATCCACAAACTGCAGGAGTTTCATAGAAGGGTCCGCCAAGGAGCAGTCATTTGTAGCGGGACGATCGACACCCTCCTGTCAGTCGATGCATTTGTCCTTTGTTGTTTTGGGGAAACTT
Organism: Brachionichthys hirsutus; assembly: GCF_040956055.1. Lineage (NCBI taxonomy): Eukaryota > Metazoa > Chordata > Actinopteri > Lophiiformes > Brachionichthyidae > Brachionichthys > Brachionichthys hirsutus. The sequence continues at coordinate 9,697,924 of NC_090900.1, read as the reverse complement.
ATTCAGCTTGGCCGGTTTTGCGTGTTGGTCTTGAGCAAAGCTTAGCAAATGGTGCATACACATCAATCGTGTGCTGGAGTGGTGCCTGTTGCTATGTGGAAATTTGTATTTCCATGGTAACATCTTACACCTATTCTTAAAAGGGTGTTTTTACGCACATTTTATGTGAGCGGTAGTTAATGTGAGCTGTGTGGATTCTTTATACTGAATTGTACAAGTATATAGGTATGATGCAAAATGTATCTGTTTTGTATATACATGTATAATATAAATTAAGATTAATTTATATTACTCTAATCACCCTCTCCAAAAACAGCAGGTGTAAACCTGGACAATGAACTACTTTTTTTCTCTCTCAAATAAAAATCTATGAGTCCATTGGCTGAAAATATACATCAGTCCTAATTTAAATGTAGTACACACATTCACTATACATAATGCACTTTAAAAAAAATCTCTTGTTAAATAAATAAAATAAACATGGATTTAATGTTGGCCTTAGTGGTTAAAATAAAGTTGGTTTTGAGCTGCCCAGTCTGTGCTTCCAAATTACATGAGAACAGAAGCAATTTGCCAACAAATGTAATGGTACAAATATGGGACAATACAATCCAGTTAAATTCCTTTCATCAGTAGCCGATGAAGATTTTCTTACTATTTGTTTTATAAAAAGGAAGGATATATTTATTACCACTTACTGGGGTCCATCATTGTAAAGTTATTGCAGTGCTTGTTGGATTTGGCGGCGGGAACCAATGTGACAACTACTTTGTCCAGTGGCTATACAAGGGCCTTATTCTTTATTGCCTCTTGCTGCAGTTAACTTCTTCTTCTTCTTCTTCTTTTGTGTAAAAAAAATGGTCTTCTTCTGCTGAGATTGATTTCCAACAGGGATGCATAATTATTCCCATCATGCCGCCTGTAATTAAAGATAGCATCACTCTGACCTTTATAGCAGCATTCAGAATAGGATCAAAATCTAAAGGATGGTTTTCGTTTAAACAGCCTGTTACTTCACACAGTAGCAGGCTGTGCTTTCCCAGCCAGTCCGGGGCTTAAGTATGGGTCAGGGGCAGTTACTGTACCACTACACTGCTATTTACCTAGCCGTCATATGTGCAAGGCTTTTGTCCCTGTGCCATTATAAAACAAACCATTTCGTCTGTCTCTTTGTTTGCCCGCTGCTCGTTAGAAGGCTGAGGCCAAGGAGACAAGGGAGAGCGGTAAAAAAACAAAACAATAACTGGCGGCTCATTGATGGTGACTGGCCAGTGCTGGCTTTAGCTGTCCAGAGGAAGAGAGACTTGGAATAGATGTCCCTGGGGGTCGTCTTTGTCTGGGGATCATTCCTGAGGGAGCTGGCTTCACTCTGCTGGCTCGTGAAGATAAGCACTCTCTCCACATGCTGAGAGACGATGATAAGGGGATTGCTTCACTAAATAAAAAAGAAAGAAAAAAAATAACCCCACCATCGGGGCTTCTAAAATGAGAGGCTTTATCATTCTCGCTGGGAAAGACCCTCAGTCCCACTCCTTCCTGTAACCATGAATTACAATTTGTTTTTCACAGGATGAGATTTTTTTTTAATGGGAGGAAAAAACTAGATATCAGTGAAACGTGCACATCCTTAATTCCCACATTTATCCTTTGTCTCTAAATATCTTCATTTTTTTTATGCTTAAAACACATTATGCAGATATTTTCTGATTATTTATTTACTATTTTTTACAGTTGATATGATACACAATCATAGCTAGGGTGCCTGAAAGAACTTATATAGGTTTGAAAGAAGTAATAATCACTGTAGCAGCGAATCACACAAATTGTTTTGAAGTAAATTAATATTAAAATATCAGTATTTTATATAGACTGGACAATTTTCATCCCGATTATTATTAACTACATTGCTGCATTTTATTTATTCTTGGACATCCTAAACAGCTGTTATATAAGCATCCTGTCTGCAAGTGCTCTGGCTGTAAGTGTTTTCTGTGATCAGTTTTGTGTTTTGAATGTTAATTACCTTCGCCAAGGATGTTATGTTTTTGACGTGTTTGTTTGTTAGTCTCTTAAGCAGAATTAAGGAAACACTGCTGGATGGATCTTGATGAAAAAATGTTTTTTAACAGCGATCTAGATACCCGAGTGGATACCAAAAACTAACTAATGTTAGCCTGCTGATTGGTGCCCTCCTGCCTTTATCCACCAACCAGAGGGAATCTGCAGCTGATACTACTGAAGCTGTGGACTCTGTTACGATAGTAAACTCTCCAGTACAGAGTTAACATCGTGTGTTGTGCTCCGTGTTACCTTATCTGCCAGATAAGAGTCTGCCTGATACCTGAAGCACTTTCGTGAGACTGGGTTTAGGATAAGATTCAATAACTAATTACCTCCTCGATCTTCCTTTCTATAAACATATGGGTTTAGATAAACTAGGCATTGGGGTGTGGGCGGCTCGGTGGCGCAGTGGTAAGCACCGTTGCCTCACAGCGAGGTGGTCGCAGGTTTGTCTCCGACTTGTGGCCATTCTGTGAGGAGTTTGCATGTTCTCCCCGTGTCTGCGTGGGTTCTTTCCGGGTTCTCCGGCTTCCTCCCACCACTAAAAACATGCGGCCTAGGCTGATTGGTGATGCTAAATCGCCCGTAGGTGTGACTGTGCGTGTGGCTGATTGTCTGTCTCTGTGTTGTCCTGCGATGAACTGGCGGCTTGTCCGGGGTGTCCCCTGCCTCTCGCCCATTGACTGCTGGGGTTGGCTCCAGCTTGGCCCGCGACCCGATAACGGATTAAGCGATTGGGACAATGAATGAGTGAATGAAGGTGTTGGAGTGCTAGCTCACTTTCGTATTTTTTGTTTTTTAAGGTGTTGTTATTAGTTATTATGTGCAACAAGTTCTAAATTCCATTTTGTTTTCTTAATTTCAGCAGCGTCCACTGCGCAGTCACACAAACAATGATTTTTTTTTTTTTTTACCCTATTATGGGTCTTTCTAACAATTACACACACATGCTTACAGTAATATCTTGACATACGACATACATAATTAGCTCGTAGGTCAAATACATTTTTCTTATAACTGAAATTAATCCGTTCCCTCGGTTTAAAAACACCCAAATCAACTCTAATAACAATGGAAAACGTTTTTACATACACACACACACACACCACCATACAAAATAATATAATAAATGTTATACAGTATTGCTGTAATATAAAATGTGGTTTTATTATGTTTTAATGCCACAGCATTGAAATGAAATGCTTTATTTATCATTACAGTAGTCCCTCGATATAATACGGTTCATCTTCCGCAACTTCGCTGCTTTGCTGAGTTTTTTTATTAAATTTTTCAGATTTGTTTTTTTTTGCATTGAAGCGGCGCAAGGACGAAGAGGCGCGACCGGAGGAACTGTGAAATGCGCGTGAGTTGCTATTAATAACTTCTTATGTGTTCAACCTCGTAGGTTGATCATTAAAATTAAATTCTTTATTTCTAAAAGCTATCATATTTATTTGTTAAGCGTTTGTTTTATAGCGTTCTTATTCTCTGTGTAAAAAGAGGATTTTTACACAGAGAATAGGTGGGGCCAAAGAGCCGCATGCGGCTCCGGAGCCTCGTGTTGCCGACCCCCGCCCTAGAACAACGGGCCCCTCGAAACAACCACACACTAATATATGCATCAAAGGGCCCTAAGCACGCTGAGAGGGAATAGGGTGAAGGCGCCGCCATTATCGGCGCACCTGGAGCCGTTGGCGGGGACGGTGCCTTGCTCAAGGGCACCTCGGCAGTGCTCTGGAGGCAGACTTCGGAAGGCTGAGGCCAAGGCCAAGGAGGCCTTTCTTTTTTTCAACGCTAACTAGATGTTGCAGGGGCGAACTGGAGCATCCCGGAGAAAACTCAGTTATAATTCACTTTTACGTAATCCTGCTAACAAACGCCGTCAAAAACTTTCTGGCAGTTTTATGCCTGATGCCATTCCTGCCGCAAGCCATTGATGCGTTCTTGGGCGAGGTGCAGGAGCGGACCCCATCTCATCTCTGTGTTGATGACTGGAATTTACGTGGGAGATTGTCAAGAATTTATCTTGATTTGTTTTCGTTCTTTTTTTCTAACTAGACGTTGCAGGGGCGAACCGCAGCATTCGGCAGGAATGGCATCCGGCATAAAACTGCCAGAAAGTTTTTGACATTGATGCGTTCTTGGGCGAGGTGCAGGAGCGGATCCACTGGTCATCTCATCTCTGTGTTGATGACTGGAATTTACGTGGGAGATTGTCAAGAATTTATCTTGCAGGGGCGAACCGGAGCATCCCAGAGAAAACCCAGTTATAATTCACTCAAATTGTTCCGTTAGTCCTGTAGTTTTACCAGATGATGATTTGTTTACCACTGAAATAAGTTTTTTGGCTTTGGTTGGGTGTTCAGGTGACGGCTGATAATCCTCGCCAGTTGTTTATCAGTTTTAGGATCCTGCATCCTCAGCGCCAGAAGAACTGAAGTTTCACCCCCAAACTCTTTACACAGGTCCTTCACAATTTGCGTGCCTTTTTTTGATGCTGTTTCCAGTGAGATGCTTAAAGTTCCTTGTTCAATTTCATTCCAGGTATTTTCAAACAGCCGCTCCATAATGGTGTCTTTGTCTCGTAGAAGCTTTGTATGATCAACAAATCTATGTGGCAACATCTCCATTTTCTTAAATATCTTCCAAACCACCTTCTCTGTGATGATATTAACAAGTGTTTTGTCTTGTGTTTTTTTCTTTGACTCCTTGTGCTCTAAGTCTGTTGGTTGTCCATCCATGGGTTGTCCATCCATGGGTTTTCCATCCATGGGCTGTCCATCCAAAGGTTCTACTTCAGGGAGCTTTGTCTTTGGGCCCTCTTTATTGGTCACAACTTGGGTAGACGTAGATGTCTTAGCCAAGAATTCCTTCAGCATCTTACATACATGTTGAACAATGACATTAAACTTGCGGGGGGGGGTCACAGTTTCAAGCATTTTACTCTCTTCAGGTTGCTGAGAGCTTGACAGGGCAGAGTTGACTTTCTCCTCGATCTCTGTGTTTAACATAGCCTTGAAATGTTCAGAGCTAACACTATGGGCTTTGCCGTTGAGGCTCAGGGCTTTACCAAAACTCTCAGGAATGATGTCACCCATGACCTCCTGAACACTCACTAGAGACACGGCTGATTTGCTCTGAAGAGCCTGGATTATGACTTGGGAAGCATTGTTGATTATGTCCAAAAGCAGCTCTGAGAGCTTCATTTTGGTGTCATCATCAGGGGTTCCTGATTTCAGTCGGAGCCACTCTTCAGACGTTAGTCCTTTAAAAAAGGATTCGACGAGTGGTCGAAAATAATCGAGTTTGATCTCCAGGGTCTGCTGTACCTGTGGTTCCATTGGGACGGTTTGTATTTCACAACAAGCGATTTGACTTTGTTCTTCAATCATCAAATCTGGTGTTTGAATAACTGTTTCACAATTTATAGATTCAAATACATCAAAAACATCAAAGAACACAAACTGTGAAACAGTTGTTTCAAATACATCAAAAACATCAAAGAACACAAACTGTGAAACAGTTGTTTCAAATACATCAAAAACATCAAAGAACACAAACATCCTTTTATTTGTATGCTAAAATGTTCCATTCTATAAAATCCATAAAGTATCTGCCACGCATCAAAAGGTCATAAATTGTTCTTTTATCGTTTATAGGCAGGAAGGGCAACCCGATCAGCAGGCTTACATCACTGGAACACATTGCTGGCGTAGGCCCCGCCCTTCAATTACAATAAATGGGATAATCCGGATAAGTGAAATCCGCAATAAGTGAAATCCGCAATGTAGTGATCCTTTTTTTTTTTTTTTACAATTATTATACATGTACATATATGTTTTAAGGCTGTAAAACCCCTCACCACACACTTTATACACTTTTAACAGTCAGGCATTAATCTTCATAGATTGTTTCAGTCTTATAGAATGAAACCAAAGATCAAAACCTGTTTTCAGAACAAAACATTTGTTTGAGAAATAAAGATATATAGTACGTACAGTAAACATTTTCCTATTAATAATGTTAAGGCGTGCAGGTCGAGGAAAGAGCCGCTTGGAGTGCAAAAGAACAAATATTCTACTCGTGCTCTCTTTAGCCTCTCATGGGCTGCTTTATTGGATAGCTTATAGTGCGCACTGGGGAACAGCAGCGCGGCTACATGTATCAACAGGAAGAAACAAAATCTAAAAGGGACGTCATACGTGACGTGTATGCTCCTACAAAATAATAGCCTCTTTTTACACAGAGAATAAGAGCGCTATAAAACAAACGCTTAACAAATAAATATGATAGCTTTTAGAAATAACAAATTTAATTTTATTGATCAACCTATGAGGTTGAACACATAAGAAATGATTAATAGCGACTTGCGCGTATTTCACAGTTCTTCCGACCGCGCTGCTTCGTCCTTGCGCCGCTTCAATGCGCGTTCAAGTGCAAAAAAAAAAATCTGAAAAATTGTATTAAAAAACTCCGCGAAGCAGCAAGGTCACGGAAGATGAACCGCATTACATCGAGGGACTACTGTATATAAAAAATGTATCCACACCGGGTATCCGGATCGCTGTTAAAATTTAATGGGGTCTAAATTAGACCAATATTTTTTTTCATCAAGATCCATTCAGCATTTTTCCGTAATCCTGCTAACAAACGTTGTCAAAAACATAGATGAGCGACCTCCTCCAAAGCAGCTCATTCCCCTCATTATTAATAAACAATTTATTATAAACTAATCTTCTTCCTCTCGGCTTGTCCCGTCAGGGGTCGCCAAAGCAAATCAACTTTCTAGTCGGTTACGAAGCGCAAAAACGAAGAATCAACTGGACTTGTCAAACATGAACATCATTTGGTTCTTTATTGACACTTTACATCAGCTTTGACAGATTTGTTTAGTTTCATCATAAAATTAACAAACTTGCAATGTTATACAGTGAAGCTTTAATGCAAATGCAGCAGCACATATACATTTGCAGTGTAAAGACATTGTGCATCGCAAGAACACAATTTCAATTAATTACATTTAATGCAACATTTCTTGAAGTCATTTCTTCCTGCACCCATTGGTTTTATCAACCACATTTTATGACAAGCTTTTATTCCACTTGTGCACTTTTTATGTTTTGTTGTGTGTTGACTGAATTGTGGTGTGTCTCTGCTGGCTGTGAAACAAATTGCCCCTCACGGGGATAATAAAGTCTAAAGTCTAAAGACATTCAAAATTAAAATTTTCCAATGCTAAAGGAAATGATTCACCATTTGGGAAAATTTTCTCAAACAGTTAGATGAAAAGATTGATAACGCTGATAATATTTTTCTGCGCAATTGATATGAAGCTACAGCCATCATCTAGTTATCTTAGTATAAAGAGTTTGAGATTAAAATTAAATTAAATTAAAACTCAAACATAACGTTGATTAGTGAGTGAGCTTTAGAAATCCTGGGAGGCATTCATTTCCTGCAAGTTGGTCATCGTCAGATTTGCCTAGCATGAAACATCAAATAATTTGATGTTCTTTGATGTTTCAGCTCTCAGTTTCTTTACCTCACAATCTTTTCATTTAATTCTATGTGCAAAAGCACTTTACAAAGTTTTCCTTTACAATTCAAAGGAGTGAATGCTCCTTTTTTCGGAATGGAAACAATTAAGTTGTAAAATCACATAGCAACTACTTTCCTATGAAGGCAAAATAAGTAAAAGACAGGAAGTAGACATGACAGACTGAAATTCACAGTGGCAATGTCCCAGCCCAATGTACCAGTAACATCACTACACTATTCTAATAATTCAGAGAGTTGTTATGATATGATCAAAAGTCTACTCTATTTTAGTAATCATATGTAGAAAAATATATAATATGGGTGGTAAAGGAAAAATATCAATAAGACAGAGCTAAAAATAAGACAAAGATAAATAAAGAATGTAAGAACTGATGCAAATCCAGCAGACAATTTGAGTTACATTATTAATCCTCTGCACAATCTGTGGCTCATTTTTTGCGCTCTTCAATCTGCTCCACTTCACTGGACTCATCTACCACCTTGCCATTGATCATGGTCTGGGTTACAACTTTTACAATCTTCCTGGTCCTCACATCCGGGTCTTCTGGAACAGACAAAAACATCATGGATTGATACGTTAGTCAAAAAATGAAGTACTGATTTAGCTTTTTATATTTTGTAGAATTAAAATTAGGTAATTTTCTTTCTAAAACGCAGCACATATGCCAACAGGATTTTGTGAAAATGAGAATTGGCTGTTTATTGCATAGTCCCCTGACCCACACAAAGAATTGTACAACATACCCTTTGTCAGGTCGTGGCATATCCTTTGTTCTTTTGGTAGCCTACAGCAGTGTACATTGTTTTTTGATATGTACTATTGAGAAGACGATCTACTTTCAGCGTCAAATTAAAATCATCTTTCCATGAAAATCTCAAAAAATCTAAATATTATGTTATATGAGCAGAAAATATGATTACTGCGATGAATTGACGGCGGTGTATGAATGAATATATGATTAATTTAAGAGGAACAGTTAATAAAGAAAGTATGTGCGTTTTACATACTTAGAAAAAAACACCCACTTTTCAGATTTACTTAAAAAAGAATGGAAATAAAATACAAATAAAAATGTGTATAAAATGTAAAATCAGAGGGCACAGCTGCCTGCCTGTAAATTATTTTGAATCTAGATTGCTACTTACTTTTAGGAGGTGGAGGGGTTTCTTTCACCCTGTAAACCAGATAATTATAACACTTAATCCAGGTGAGCAAAATCAGCAGAGACATTTTCATTCAATATGCATGTATGATTAAAATATGATTGTTCTCTTTCATTCTTTCTGAGTTGCATGTGAATAGTGATGTCTAGGGGTCACTGGATAGTGGCCCACAGGTTAAATCCAGATCAAGTGAGACTTCTACCTGACAGCCACGTGTTTTGTCAGAATGGAAACAGGTGTCATCTAAGGGAGTTAAAACAGGCCAGTCCAGAAGAGCGACTTGGGTCCAACAATACAATAAGCTGCAAACATATACAGCTAATGATGCCTGAAGACATGCATGTTTAGTAAAGTGAGGTTTGGATCCCTAGAAACACTAGGAGTAAGGACATGGAAAACAAATAACATCCTTATTGCACAATAATCAAGAGCGCATCTTGCATAGCTTTAAGAGTTACAAGGTGCTAAGCATGCTTTTGACTTATTGGATATACAATCTAAATGGAAGACCCCGTGCTTTGCTTTATACTTAGTCCAAAATGTAATATTGGTAGGTGTATTTTATTTGCTTTGGACAAAGCCAAGATCAGAATTTAAGAAAAACCAGGGGTGAGGGTTAAGAAAAAATAAATACATTTATTCTGAACATAAGAAAGACAAGGTGTGGTTGTATTTGTGGGCATCGTCAGACCAGCCATCAGGACGTTTCTCAAAAGGACCACAAACGTGCACTGAATGTCCACCACCAATAGTAATACTGAAGGAACACAAGCTGCAAGAGGTTGATAAAGCCGTTTTAGCTCAGCGTGTCAGACTACAATAGTTTGAGATATATTGTTTTTTTTGCATTATAAGGCTATTTTGTTGTTCACAGGCCCAGTAGAGTTTTGTAGTTTAATGATCCTCACTCCCCGCTTACATTTCCTCTCCTTCCAGCAGCCTCCTATAGGTGGCAATCTCCATCTCCAGGTTCTGTTTGATGCGCAGCAGCTGTTCATAGTCAGTCTTGTTGCGTTGCATGTCCAAGCGCAGCTGAGACAACTCATCCTCCAGATGGGTGAGCGTGTTCTGGAGACGCTCCATCTCCAAAGAGTACTTGTGTCCAGTCTCTGACAGATTCCCTTCCAGCACAGCTACCTGTAAACAGAACAGACAGTTAAGATGATCAGTACAGCACATTACATTTCACTGACAAGCAAGACTTTCTGCCCTTCATATGTAAGTTCCAGTTTTCGTGATAGAGCTGACTTTAAAGGTATCAACTGTGATGAGTGGGATTACAACACAATACAATCCTCGCCTCACATCTTAAAAGGAAATAATTAACATTTTGGGGAAATTGTAATTTCCTTCTTGTTGATAGCTAGATGAGATGATTCAGCCGGATACCTTTCATATCAAATGTGAAGCTACAGAAACATTCTGGCCACCTGATGAATTTACCTCCAATATTCAAAGTCCTCTGAGCTTTTCGTCTCCAGTAACACCTTAGAAATAAATAGATTCCCAGTTGGTTGTGTCTGTGCGCTGGGTAGGGGGTGTTCAGTAGATATATTTTGTGATAGAATGTCACTGATAATAGTGGCCAATCAAAGTGTACTGGGTTCCTAACCCAGAATAATGAGCTGAAAGATGGTACTATGCTTCATGGAGTGGCTGAAGGGAAAAGCAGCGTTAGTGACCTCTTATGGTTCGACATTAATTCATGTGGTGGTCATTTGAAGATGACTGAGAAGAGGTTTAAGGGGAATAGATCCCTGTGAAGTATTAGCCCCCACATATTGCTTTGTATAATAGCCTCTTGAGCTTACACCTTCTCATCATCACTCAACAGCGATACTAGAATCCTTCAGCATGTTGTTATCTCTGCATTCAATAGCGTGCTCGGTAGGCAAACATCCACGAGCTATATTTGCCTTCACTGAACACCTGTAAACACTTTGATCTTTCCCCACATGTGGCAGATACACAAAAACACGAGCTTGTTTGACTTTGACTTCGTTACACTGACAGATTATTAGCGCAGAATAACATTGCTTGTGTACTTTGAAACATGAGTAGTTTGCTGACACGGAGAATGCAGCTGTTATTTGTGGACATACTTTGCATGTGTTCTGTGTAAAGGAGAGATACGATAGCTGGGGGTTGAGTTCTAATGCTAAAGGAGGTGGAACATATAATGAACTCCAGTGATTTATAAGTGCAGACCACAACCAAGCATTATATCATTTAGCAGCACCTGCTTGCGAAGGCTATCGAGTTCAACCTCCAGAGCCTGCAGGAAACGTCGTCTCTCACTGAGTTCGCTTTGGGCACAACGCAGAGCCTCGTTGCTTTCTTTGACCTCTGACTGCACAGCTTCCAACTGTGGACACACATTACAACAATATACGTAAATACAGGAATTGCAAAAAGATGAGAATGATCCCCGGAAACGTACTCATGCAGGGACTGACCTTCTTAAGGTACCAGGCTTCAGAATCTTCCTTGTTCTTGCGAGCGATGCTCTCATACTGAACTCTCAACTCAGCCATGATGGCTCCCAGATCAGGACCCTGAGCTGCATCCACCTCCACATTCACCTGCTCGTTGGCCAGACGTGCCTTCAGAGAATTCACATCCTGCAATGGTTTAAAGATGGGAAAAGTGATGGTAGATACATCTCTACCTTGCCATGGGTGTTTGGAAAGGAAACTACAGGATCTGTTAACACGTGTTTAATTATCTACAATTGGAACGAAAGTTATTCAACCCTTATTATGTACTAGGTCTACTGGCAAGATACACTATCAGCTGCTGGGAACAAAAAGAAAAGACTCAAAGATGAGTCTAAATAACTCAATTACACAAATACTCTCCCCCACATTGAACACAACCTGCTATTTGAATTGACATCTGCAGTCTCAAAATGATTCGAATAGTTGAAGAGCACACAACTGTAAATGAGATGTTGTGAAAACACGATACGATTGACCAACTCTTTAGCAGTAGGGTCCAAAGTTATTTCAGTTCAGGCCTAAATTTACCTAAGGGGTCCATGCTCTAACAATTGAAAAACTATACCTGATCTTTTATTTGTAATTTTTTCTTTCATTGTTATTGTATTGTTATTGTTATATCTTTTTTTATTTGAAAACAGATAGGTGAAATGTTTTACAAATATAAAGGATGTTTAATGTTTAACCAACAGTGATAGAATTAATTGATGTATTTGGGAAACTTCTTTACATTTTTAATTAAAATAAACTTGCAGTGAAAATTCTGTAGAAATGAATTAATGTGTGAATAAACTAACGTGGTAAATTAAATCTGAAATTGTCACAGCAATTGTTTTGTAATAAATAAAAAAAAAAATGTCACGCCTCGAGGCGGGCCGGGATCATTCCCTCACTATCCCTCCATGTCTTCACCTCACAGAGCTCCAGCAATCACTAGATTCCCATCACCTGTGTTCCTGCCAGCACCTGCAACCCATCCCCAATTAGCCAGCACCCTATTTAGACCCGGTTCATGCCACACCTCACGGCGAGATCGTCAGTGATGTTTCCACGCGTTCCAGCACCCTTCCAGCACCTGCCTCCCCCTTACCGACCTTGCCTGATCCCGGAATCCCGTCTGCTCACCCCCCACCTCGGACCTGTCTGCCTGACCTGCCTGTCTTACCCGCCAATAAAAGCTCTGTTTGCACTTCTGCTCGTCTGCCTCGCGTTTGGGTCCTAACCTGTCTTAGGCCGCGACACAATAAGACTTGATCTTACAGTTCTGTCCAGTTTAAAGTTTTAAATGCCCTTTTCTAGCAATAATTTGATTCCAGCCCTTAATTCCAGTTCATTATTTTTAATCCCCATCAGATTTCATTTATTCATTTCTTTCCTCTCACGCATCTGTGAGGGTTCATTCCACATCCTGGATACCACACCTAACTGTCTAAACACACCATCCTGGTGTGTGTTGTCTGGATATCCTGAAGCACCCTAACCACAAAGAAGGAGGTGTGTCTCTATAGTTCCAGTAACTCTATCATGTTTCACATTCAGGAAATTGTTCAGCCTGTCTTAGAACAACACCATTTTTGGACGACATTGACAATTTTGGGGAGAATCTAAATGGCTTTCATGTAGCTTCACTAAACTCATTTTGTCTCCAGCCTTAGCAGGACCTCACCTCATCATGATTCTTCTTGAGGAAGTAAAGCTCCTCTTTCAGGCTGTCCAGGTCTCCTCGCAGTGTGGCAATGATTTGGTCATGGTCGGACTTTGCCCTCCTGAGGGCCTGACAATCCCTCTCTACTGACTGGCACAAAGTCACCTCTGCCTCCCATCTACGTGGAAGAAAAAATAAAGCAAATGTTCTATTCAAAAAGAAAGGTCATCATTGGCACACATAGAAAGCCATGCAAATCAGAGTTTGGGCCTATCATACATCATCATTATATTTGAGTCACAGATCTATTTACTAAAACTTTCTTTTTTTGATTAGAATCAATGCTAATCTTTTGTGGAAAAGAAGTCAGTTACTTTCTCAGTAAGTGTTTGTATCACTGTAAAATTTAAAGTAAAACAATTCAAAACAATAATAAAAGCATTCAGGAAAAGTACTTCGGTTTTTCTATGTAATGTTCTGAAGTGGAATCCCAAAGCACAACATTCCAAGATGGAGGGAGACGTGTGAAAAATACCCTGCATAGAGCTGTGTAAAAAGTAAACACGCACTTCACTGCTTATACCATAAATCTCTGCCAATTGATGTATTACTCCTTCACATCAGGTCACAGAACATACCATCAACACACTGTGAAAAACACCAGTGGTGCACCATCTTTCCTTCAGCTTCATCTTGCCAACTACGGCTTGTTCAGAAATGGACGATGTCCCTCTGACCTGCTCAATCGATCACATCCTGAGCTTCCTGATGCCGTAGTTGTTTGCCTCTGAGCACCGTGGGAATGGAGCTCTTATTTCACATCCTAACATAAAAGTCATTTATTCACTTTGCTTTTCAGTCTAGCACTCCCGTGTGAACACTCACAGGCAAGTTAAAGAATGGAACCTCTGTGTGACACTCACTTGACCCTGAAGTCATCGGCTGCCAGCTTGGCATTATCAATCTCCAGCATGATCCGGGCGTTTTCCAGCGTCTTCTTTCGTACCTTAGCACAGATCATGGCAAAAAAGTTAGGACTGGTATGCCCAGAGGACATGATCATTTTTTTATTATTTTTTTTAATTTTATTTATTATTACGATTCATTCATTCATTTTCTTAATCCGAAATCTTGGTCGCATGATCTACTGGAGCCTATCCCAGCAGTCTCTCCAGTTTCCTCCCCACATGCAAAATAGGTGCATTGGTTACACTAAATTGTCCATAGGTGTGAGTGTGTGTGTGTGTGAATCATTGTCTTTGTGTGGTCCTGCGATGAACACCCTGGACAAGATGCCAGTTCATCGCAGGACCACACAAAGACAATGATTCACACACACACACACTCACACCTATGGACAATTTAGTGTAACCAATGCACCTAATTTGCATGTTTTTGGTGGTGGGAGGAAACTGGAGAGAACCCACGCAGACACCGGGGGAACATACAAACTCTTTACCAATAGACCCCAAGTTGGAGTTGAACCTGTGACCTTCTTGCTGTGAGGCAAAAGCGCTACCCCCTGCGGCACCGTGCTGCCATATTATTATTACCATTATTGTTTTAGTAACTATGGTTGGCAAGGTGACATATTTTAACAGGTGTGGATTATGGATTTTGGACCTGTTAAAAAGATTGCTGCAGGAGCTTTGTACTCTTTCTCTCATCACTACCGGCAACTAAGCAGCTTAGACGTGACTAATTGTGAGTGATGTTGACTTAGAGGACAGCCATGTTTTTATTTCAAAGTAAATGGAGAAAGCTGTTTTTCTGCTTTACAAAACAACCCTAAACTCCAAGGTAGAATATGAGCATCCCAACATGATATCAGGTGCATCGAACAAAGGATGATGCCAGCACCAAGAGAAAAACACACCTGTGCAATGAATAGGTGCTTCCAATAACACACAAACAGGGCAGTATGCAGTTTCTGCCAGCAGGAATCTCCCAATAAAGGAAAAACAAAAGACGTAGCTGGCGCTGGTTTGTGGGAGTTTCCTTTTTATTTATCAACCACTGTTACCAGTGAAAAATTATCTGATGTGGCTCCGTCAACATTGTTCAAGGACAAGGCAATTATTAAAGTTTTCATTCAAGTTACATTCAGTCACATTCACAGACATTGTTCCTCGCTCTCACACTGATTCTCCTCTCGTTGTCATAGCAACAAGCACAAGCAACTAAATTCTATCCAGATGAGAATACAACAATGGAAACAATGGTCTCATCACTTTAGAAATGAAAGCATGACATTTATCTTTGGGTTCCGTTATGGCTTTAATGTGTCGAGTAATAAATGTTACCAAGAAGGGTTATACAGTCGAGATTCACCTGACTCTACCTGCTGTGACTCTGAGCTTAAGTCTATCAATATGTACACTTCAAATACTTGACACTATTTACAAAATGAAACACATTTAATTTCTAACACTGACTACAATCAAATGTTCTAATAAATACATTATTAAATGTCATATGCTGCTCACTCACCTCCTGCCCAATGGCATGTGCCTGGGCCATCATCCCCTCGATGTCATGCCCTTTTGGATTCCTGTCAAGCATGAGCTGCTTGATCTTCACCTCCAGCTCAGTGTTGGACCTCTCCAGCGAACGCACCTTATCCAGGTAGTTGGCCAGCCGGTCATTCAGGCCCTGCATGGTCTCCTTCTCGCTTGCGGCGACGCCGAGTCCATTGAAGGAGAGGCTGGATCCCAGCATGTTGAGGCCGTTGCCCATTGAGACAGAGCGGGACAGAGACAGCGTGCCGACAGACACAGGAGGCTTGGAGCGAATGCTACGTCCGCTGTCTCTCACAGACATACTGGAAAAGGACGGCTGGCGTACAGAGTAGCTGCGTATAGAAAGAGTGGTGGCCATGGTGTCCACTGCAGAAGATTCAAACAGAAGCTTCAACAGCACGCTTATGAAACTGAATGTGTTCAGCTCCAGAAAACAGCCAGACACTGCAACATTTGTGCCAGTAAGAAAGACAAAATCACAAATGTTTACAATGTATTTGAGTTATGAATTAGACTTAAGTATATCCTTGACCCTGGAAAGGGCTGTTACATTGAGTTGTATTATTTTAATCCCTGTAGTTTTGGCCTCTATATCCATTCTAAGTCTCTGTGTGCATGCAAGTGTTCTTAGTCAGTTTGCATGTTTGCTGTGTTTTGTGACTCTCGGGGATGAATGTCTCTTGAGAGGGTTTGATTTGATTTCCTTGAGAAGCCTTCTCAGCAATCCACCTCACCCACGGATGACGTGGTGAGCCTATTTGTTATCTGGATTGATGACAGTTGAACTACAAGTGCTAAATATTAAACAGTATACTTCTGTTCTCGATAGTTATGATGTAAAACTACACACACAAAAAAAAAGACAAACACTTACACAGAGTTCAGTTCTTTAGTAGATATTCTCTTGTGCCGCTTGGTCAGGTCTCAACCCAGAGGAGTGAGATGTCGATGTTGCTGGACTAGATTTCACAGGTGAGTTTTGGTTGCAGAGACGCTTTGTTGGGGGGGTGGAGCCAGTTTTTGGTGTCTAATCCCATACAGGAGGATGCAACATGACACCCGGAAGAGGAGTGAAAAAGGAGTGTACATAGACTAAACTGGCTGGTCTCAAAATTGAGTTTGAAAAAAATAGGTCACTGTTGATAGTTTACGTATATGATATAGTTGATGCAACAATAAAACTTCACAAAAGCTTGCCTTTAAATATGGACTCAAATAAAACCCAATTATGCAAGGATGGGAATTATTTGATCAAAAGTAAAAAACACACAAAAAACAGTACCCTATCTCTAAATATATGGTATTATATACTTAGGTCTTTTTCAGTGCATTGAAAAATAGCCTGATTTACATTAATGTATGTCAAAGACACAAGATGGAGCGGCTTGAATTGATTAATAAAATAATCTGAACATTAGCTGACAGAAAATAAATGACTTGACTTTGAGTCACCATTATGATGGAAAACGATTGAGTATTATCTCTATTTCTATACAGCACACCGTCTGGCTTTTGTGCCATTATTTTTATCCATGTCTCCGTAAAGTAACAATCTCATTCCATCCTTGTACCTTTAAATTTGGACAAACCGGTGTGGCTGTCAGGCTGGAAACATTCGATGTGCTGTCTCCACAGTGATCTCATTGAGAAAGGGCACAATGCCCTCTGAGCACAGGCTTTACCTGAGGTTGCTCCGATGGGATGGAGAGAAATGGGAGGAAGACAGAACAATGGAGGGACAGAGTGAAAAGAAAGCAAAGAGCCCTGAGAAATGCGGGGTGTGGGTTTGGTCGGACAGGAAACCAGGTTACTATTAACGCGCGGACAGACAGAAACAAATGCAGGCACATTTTCTTTCTTTGATAAATGTCGTCTATCGGCCATCTCTTGCTATCAGATGCACAATCCTGTGTCTTTGTGCGGTAAGAAGTCTCTGGCGAGGATTCTTTTCTTTGTAGGATCAGATCACTCAGTGACACTTGACCTGGTTTGGTGCTTTCCATATCTCCACCCATTCCTTCCTTCCACACACACACACACAGTGGAAAAACAAATGACCTCAGTTTATGGTCACACAATCATATCAAGCCTTTAACTGCAAAAGAAGAAAAGAGCTCTTAGCTTTCTGTACGGCTCGGTGAGCTAGAGAAAGTTAGTATTTGAGAGATAGATATGTTTTATGACATGCACGAATGCTGCTTCTCTTGTATTAACAATGAAACGCTTGCTTGTAGTTGTGGCTGACTGGCTGTCCTAAATGAAACAACTAAAGCACTGTACCGCCACCTAGTGGATTTAATAACATACTACAGGAAGTAGCTTGAAACATCAACTGCTCTGCAAGGCATACATTGTGGGAACGACTCTGATTTCAAAGTTTAAAAATGTTGCTAAACAAGTTTGCATTAAGACATTAGACCAAGGAATCTACACTATAGGAATTTTTAAAGCAATATATAGCCAAATCATTGATCATCATGCAAGGAATATGCATCTGTGCAGTGTCTTTCTTTGTGTGATAGATTTATCTTACTTCTTGCTCTACAAAAGAGGAAACATCAGTCAGCACCTAATACATTTCAAA